>NC_067416.1:55907230-56122306 GCF_009764475.1 Pristis pectinata
GACGGCAACTTCGTCTTCTTCAAAGGTACGCGGGGAGGGGCTGCCACGGGAGGGGTGGCGAGGAGGGAGGGAGCGCCACAGGAGGGGTGGGGTGCCGTGGGGAGGGGTGGCGAGGAGGGAGGGAGCGCTGTGGGCGGGTCAGCGAGGAGGGAGGGAGCGCTGTGGGAGGGGCAGTGGTGGGGGAGGGCATCTGTGGGCAGTGTACTCCGTGTCAGGTGGACCCTGATGTGTTTTTCCCCCTGCCCCCCCCCCACAGGAGACCGGCACTGGGTGTTTAAGGAGGCCACCCTCCAGCGCGGGTACCCCCGCCCGCTGCGGGAGCTCGGCACTCGGCTCCCCAAGGATCGCATCGATGCCGCGCTCTGGTGGAGTCCGAGCGGGAAGACCTACTTCTTCCGCGGGAACAAGTGAGTGCGTCCGGGGTCCTGGGATGGAGGGGAGGGGAGGGGTGATCCAGGCCACGGCTCCTCCACCTTGCTGCTGTTGCCGTGGTGACAGCCCCTCCACTGGATCCAAGATGGTGTGTGTCCATTGCCGGGGTCTACTGTTGAGGGGGGGGGGGGGGGATCTCGGTGGTCCCGGCGGTGAAAGGCCCAGATCGTCATCCCCCTCCCCGAATTTATCGTCTTCCCGGCGGCCCTGGAGCACATTGGGATCTTCCTGTGCCCGTGTGCGGTGTTGCTGACTGTGGCTTGCTCTCTCCCAGGTACTACCGTTATAATGAAGACACCAGGTCAGTGGATCCCGACTATCCCAAGCCGGTCACTGTCTGGCATGGCATTCCCGAGTCTCCCAAGGCGGCCTTCGTCTCCGAGGATGGAGGTAAGTGGCTCAACCACTTCCCAAAACAACCGGCGCTCCCCACCACAGTCCTCGTGCCCCAGGACCCAGACTCTGCTCCCTGCCCCGGGACGGTGCAGGGGGAGCCTCACCCTGTGTCTGACACCGGGAGCGTGTGACGGGACGGTGCGGAGGGAGCCTCACCCTGCGCCTGGCCCCGGGAGTGTGTGATGGGACAGTGAGGGGGGAGCCTCACCCTGCGCCTGGCCCCGGGAGTGTGTGATGGGACAGTGAGGGGGGAGCCTCACCCTGCTTCTGGCCCCGGGAGTGTGTGATGGGACGGTGCGGGGGGAGCCTCACCCTGCGCCTGGCCCCGGGAGTGTGTGACGGGACAGTGAGGGGGGAGCCTCACCCTGCATCTGGCCCCGGGAGTGTGTGACAGGACGGTGCGGGGGGAGCCTCACCCTGTGTCTGGCCCTGGGAGTGTGCGACAGGACGGTGCGGGGGGAGCCTCAACCTGTGTCTGGCGGTGGGAGTGTGTGATGGGACGGTGCGGGGGGAGCCTCACCCTGTGTCTGGCCCTGGGAGTGTGTGACGGGATCACCCCCCGACCGAATCTGTGGCTGACCTCTGACCTCTGCCCCCCACCCCCAGCCTACACCTACTTTGTCAAGGGGAACCACTACTGGAAGTTCAACAACCAGCACCTGAAGGTGGAGCCGGGCTTCCCCAGGTCCATGCTGCGGGATTGGTTTGGCTGCCGGCTGCACCCAGACCGGGACACGGACGAGGAGATCCTGGTGGAGGTGGACGAGGCCCGGGAGGGGCTGAACCCGGCGGCGGTGGTGGTGCCAGTGCTGCTGATGTTGGCCGTGCTGCTGCTGGTCGCCCTGCTGGTCGTCTTCAAGAGGAACGGCACACCCAAGAAGCTGTTACACTGTCACCGCTCCCTGCTGGACAAGGTGTGAGGCCACGTCCCAGGACCGATTGCCCCGGGTGGTCCCGGCTCCGACCGTCCCACCCACACCCCTAACCCCAGACCCTGACCCAAACCCTGACCGTCACACCCCCTGACCATCCCACCCTCAGATCCCGACCGTCCCACACCCAGACCCCAACCGTCCCAAACTCCCCCCCACCAAACCGTCCCACCCCCACCCCAGACCCCGACCGTCCCACCCTGACCCAGACCCCGACCGTCCCACCGTATGACCGTCCCACCGTATGACCATCCCACCCTCAGATCCCGACCGTCCCACCCCCAGACCCCAACCGTCCCAAACTCCCCCCACCCCAAACCGTCCCACCCCCACCCCTAACCCCAGACCCCGACCGTCCCACCGTATGACCGTCCCACCCTCAGATCCCGATCGTCCCACCCCCATCCCTAACCCCAGACCCCGACCCCGACCAGCCCAAACTCCCCCTCCCTGATCCGTCCCACCCCCACCCCTAAACCCAGACCCCAACCCGTCCCACCATGTCTCACAGCCCCCAAACTTCCCACCCCACCGTGTGCAGCCCCCCACCCCCTCTCCCAATCACCCTGCCCCTGCCCCCGGACCCATCCCATCCCCACCCTGCAGCCCCGTCCCACCCAATCTTGTTTATTCCCCAACGCCCCCTCCCCATTCCTGACGCAGCCCCCCCCCCCGTCCCCGCCCTCGCCGCCCCTCCCCTCCTGCAGGGGGCAGCCTATAGTTTAAAGGGACACCTCCCACCACCAGCTCTGGCCTGACCAGTGACCCCCGTGACCCCGTCAGCCGAGTGCCTAGGCCTGACCCCTGACCCAGCCCCTGACCTCACCAGGGCAGGGGCGGGTGAGAGACAGAGGGGGAGCGGCCCCAGAGTCCCATCCCCATCACCCCAGAAGGATGCAAGATGGCGGCACTCTTAAAGGTACAGTCCGGCAGGGCACCAGGGCTCTGGCAACAACTCTGTGTGTTTGTGTTTTATATATTGTATGTGGTTATTAAAGTCTGTCACACCCGAGAGCAAGTGACCAAGTTAACCTGCTGCGCAGGTGCTGGTGTTGGTCTGAGTATCTCGGCCAGACCTCGACAACCCTGTCACTGCAGACTGCAGTCCAACCCCCTCCGTGTTTTTCTAAGAAAAAAATATTAAATTGTGAGTTTTGTGTTCTGTTATTTTTTTCCTCTGTGGGTTAATTAAAAAGGTTTGTGGACTTGTGTGTACCGTGTCTCAGTCATTGGGACAGAGGGGAGTGGGTGGCTTGGGGTCAACACTGGATGTGGGAAACGAGCAGGTTGGGACAACACTGAGGGCGGGGAACGAGCAGGTAGGGACAATGGGTCGGTGGTGTTGCGGATAGTGTAGAGGATTGTCGAAGCTTGCAGAGGGACATTGATGGGATGCAGAGCTGGGCTGAGAAGAGGCAGATGGAGTTCAATCCGGAGAAGTGTGAGGTGGTACACTTTGGAAGGACTAACTCCAAGGTGGAGTACAAAGTAAATGGCAGGATTCTGGGGAGTGTGGAGGAGAAGAGGGATCTGGGGGTTCATATCCACAGATCACTGAAAGTAGCCTCACAGGTGGATAGGGTAGTTAGGAAAGCTTATGGGATGTTTGCTTTCATAAATTGTGGGATCGAGTTTAAGAGCCGTGAGGTAATGATGCAGCTCTACAAAACTCTGGTTAGGCCACACTTAGAGCACTGTGTCCAGTTCTGGTCGCCTCATTATAGGAAGGATGTGGAGGCATTGGAAAGGGTGCAGAGGAGATTTACCAGGATGCTGCCTGGTTTAGAGAGTATGCGTTATGAGGAGAGACTAAGGGAGCTCGGGCTTTACTCATTGGAGAGAAGGCGGATGAGGGGAGACATGATAGAGGTGTACAAAATATTAAGAGGAATAGATAGAGTGGACAGCCAGCGCCTCTTTCCCAGGGCACCAGTGCTCAATACAGGAGGGCATGGCTTTAAAGTAATGGGTGGGAAGTTCAAGGGGGATATCAGAGGGAGGTTTTTCACCCAGAGGGTGGTTGGTGCATGGAATGCGCTGCCTGGGGTGGTGGTGGGGGCAGGTACATTGGTCAAGTTCAGGAGATTGTTAGCTAAGGATATGGAGGAATTTAAGATAGAGGGATATGTGGGAGGAAGGGGTTAGATAGTCTTAGGTGTGGTTTAAAGGTTGGCACAACGTTGTGGGCCGAAGAGCCTGTATTGTGCTGTACTGTTCTATGAACACTGGGGGTGGGGAACGAACTGGTCAGGACAACACTGGGGGTGGGAGGTGAGTTTTTTTGGGAGGTCTCCACTGAGATATACAGGGACTGTGGGGCAGTCTGTCCCAACTCAGACTGAGGACCCAGGGGTCGGCGGGATCTGGACTAATTGGGGGTGAGGGGTCAGATGCAGGGAAGGGGCTGATTGGCCTCTTCCTGCTCCTGTCCCATCCGTTCTCTGACCTACCAGGGGAGGGGAAGGTGGGAGGGTTCTGGGGATGGTTGGGGGGGAGGCAGGGTCGGGGGGGGGGGGTAAAGCAGATGGGACGTCCTGGGGCCCCAGTGGGGTGGAGGGGAAGATTCATGGGGCATGGTGGGATTCCGGGTCTGTCGACCTCTGCTCCCCAGGGCAGACGGGGTGTCCTGGGATTGACTCCCCTCTGGACACCAGGGTGTTGGGGTTATTGGGGTGTGGGAGGGCGTGACCAGGGAGCTCCCTCAGCTGAGGAGAGAGCGAGGGGGGGGGGGGACTGTGGAGCTCGCTGTCAGGGAGAGAAGGACCACGGACCCTCCCCGCCTCTCGGGGAACCAGGATCGGCCCTCAGAGAGATGGGAGCGGCAGAGCAGGACTCAGGGGAGGGGGGCTCTCTTTCTCTTTCCCTCATTCCCCCCCCCCCCACCTCTGGCTCCATAGAACATAGAACAGCACAATACAGGGCCTTCGGCCCACCATGTTGTGCCGACCTTTAAACCTTGCCAAAGACCATCTGACCCCTTCCCCCCACATCTCCCTCTATTTTAAATTCCTCCATATGCTTATCTAGCAATCTCTTGAATTTGACCAATGTACCTGCCCCCACCACCGCCCCAGGCAGCGTATTCCATGCACCAACCACTCTCTGGGTGAAAAACCTTCCTCTGATATCTCCCTTGAACTTCCCACCCATTACTTTAAAGTCATGCCCTCTTGTACTGTGCATTGGTGCCCTGGGAAAGAGGCTCTGGTTGTCCACTCTATCTATTCCTCTTAATATTTTGTGCACCTCTATCATGTCTCCCCTCATCTGCCTTCTCTCCAAAGAGTAAAGCCCCAGCTCCCTTAGTCTCTCCTCATAATGCATCCTCTCCAAACCAGGCAGCATCCTGGTAAATCTCCTCTGCACCCTCTGCAACGCCTCCACATCCTTCCTATAATGAGGCGACCAGAACTGCCTCCTCCTTCCCTCCCCCACCACCACCACTGCTTGTTTTCCAGGGGATGGGCACAGGCCTCGGAAAGACCGGCGTCTGAGCTCGGGACCGGCTGGGGGCAGGGGAGGGCGGAGACGGAGGTTGCGGGGACCTGGGCAGCGTCAGGGAGAGGAGGGCAGGGAGGGAGGGAGGTGGGAGAGGGAGTGAAAGCCAGGGGATGGGGGGGGAGGGGATGAAGGGACACAGAGGGGGAGAGAACGATGGAGGTGAGGGAAGGGGGGAGTGGGAGGGATATTGGAAAGACCTTTGGGGAAGGAGGGAGGTGAAGTCTCGCAGCCGGAGGGAGGAAGGGGTTAATGCCTGACAATCTGAGAGGGGAGCAGGCAGTGAGGGGTTAACCCCTGCTGTTTACTTGGAACCAGCCGCCTCATCCCAGGCTGCGGTTCAGAATTCCAATTGGGACTGATCCTGACATTACACAATGGCAGGGAACGGCTCGGGATCTGTGGCTGCAGGGTGGAGGAGGGGGAATGTGGGAGAGAGGGGGGATGAGGTGCTGAACGGTAATCCCCACAACTGTTTACACTGAGCTCCTCCCTCCCCCCCTCCCCTTCTCTCCCTCCTCCCCCTCTCTCTCTCCCCCTCTCCCTCTCTCTCCCTCTCTCTCTCCCCCTCTCCCTCCCCTCTCTCTCTCTCCCCCTCTCCCTCCCCTCTCTCTCTCTCCCCCTCTCCCTGCCCCCTCTCTCTCCCCCCACTATGCCCCTCTCTCCCCCTCTCTCTCCCTCCACTCTCTCTGCCCCTCTCTCTCTCTCCCCCTCTCCCTCCCCTCTCTCCCCCTCTCCCTCCCCTCTCCCTCCCCTCTCTCTCTCTCCCCCTCTCTCTCTCTCTCCCTCTCTCTCCCTCTCTCTCTCTCTCCCCCTCTCCCTCCTCTCTCCCTCTCGCTCTCTCCCCCTCGTTTCCCTCCCCTCTCTCTCTCTCTCCCCCTCCCCCCCCCCTCTCTCTCCCACTCCCCGCCCCCTCCCCAGACTGACAGCCCCTGCGCCAGTGCCCGGGGTGGGGGTGGGGAGTCTCCGTCAGCTGACGGCCTGGCCCGGCTCCCAGTTTCCAGAGGCCGACCTCCCCTGTGAGCTGAGCCGTCAGCCGAGGCCTGGAGCCGGGCCCAGCCCCAGTCAGTCTGCGCTGAGTTAGCAGCGGCTCGGCCCCTCCCCTCCCCCCGGCGGCCAGCAGGGCGGCCCCCCGGGGCTCCCCCTCACCCAGGGGTCCGGCCCCATCACCTGAACCCACACAGTGCTGGGCACCAGGACCACACAGGACCCCAGGGAGGGGAGAGGGAGAGGGAAGGAGGGGGTGAGGGAGGGAGGGAGGGAGGGGGAGAGGTGAAGAAGGGAGAACATTGTGAAGACTGCCTGCCTCCCCAAACCTCTCCCTCAGCCCTTCCCTCCCTCTCGCCCTCTCTGCCCACTCCCACTCTCTCCCTGCCTCCCCTCCCTCCCCCTCCCTCCCCTCCCTCCCCCTCCCCCCCTCCCCTCCCTCCCCTCCCCCCCCCTCTCTCCTCCTCTCCCCCTCTCCTTCCCTCTCACTGTCATCCCCTCCCCTCCCCCCTCTGCCTCCACCCTCCCCCTCCCCTCGTGACCTCACAGCCTCGATGACGCAGACATCCCTTCAGAGCTCGGTCAACACCAGCTGACGGCCCATCCGGCCGGGGTGCTGTTCCTGCCGGCCCTTGGGAATGATCTCATACTTCCTGTCGGGAATTGGAACCACATGGGAGTCACTGCCAGCCCAGCAGATGACAAACAGCAAGCTGGCAGCTCCCCCCACCGACCCCCACCCCCAGCACCACATAGGCTGCCTCACACACCCGGTGCCAGGCTGCGGGGCAGTGGGTCCCTCTCCCCTCTCCCACTGCAGCCCCAGGTCTCTCTCCCCTTGGATAGGAAAGGCACAGAGAGATATATGCACAGTGCTCCCAGTGGGATACAGATCCAACAGCCTGCCCCACTTTCCGAAGGCACGATGTTCCTAGCTGTCCCTGGAGAGGGAGCAGGCGGGGTGTGTCCTGCATTGGGACGGTAACAGTGTAATTTGTTGTTCATTTTGTAAATGCTGAACTGGGAGCGAGGTCCATGCTGTCAATACATGAAGAGACCTCAGAGAGAAATGTTGGGGACATAGTTTGGTTCCAAGGAGTGCGTGGGAACCCAATCCCTTTGATCCATTTGGATAGCTGCAGTACAAACATCTGGGATCCGGAAGTGGAGATAGGGATTACACTGATGGGTAGAAAGCTCGGGACAGGCAGCAGTGGGGAACAACTGTTCACTTTGGGGCGCACCCCTTAGTCCAGCTCTGGGACGGGAGAGAAGTGTGGGGGGCAGTGGTGAGGATGTGCCCCACTCTCTCCCTGTCCCAGGAAAGCAGGCGTCCTGTAAACACCGACATCTCCCTTGCTCCCGTCTGCAGCCGTGGGATCACACTGTGTGCGGGAGGAGGTCCAGGCTGGCCCAGGCTGGGGGTGAGGAGTGCGGGCAAACCTCCCTCCTTTGCTCCCGCCCAGCCGAGAGCTGGGAGCCAGTACTAGAGGACCTCCCCGCAGCCAGTCGACAAGCTGAACCCTCTCCAGGAGCCGGGAGTGAGCCAGACACCACATCTGGCAAACAGCTCGCTCTCCACACATCTGGCAGCATTGGATTACTTGGCAGAATGAGCCAGCAGACAGGCAGCAGAAAACAGCACAGGCAGAAGGAGAGGGGGAGCAACAGACAGTCTGACTGTCTGCACACCGTTAGTGACGGGTGTTCACACTACAGTCTACACACCCTGTTACACCGGGTACTGACGGGTGTTCACACTACAGTCTACACACCCTGTTACACTGGGTACGGACGGGTGTTCACACTACAGTTTACACATACTGTTACACCGAGTACTGACGGGTGTTCACACTATAGTCTACACACCCTGTTACACCGGGTACTGACGGGTGTTCACACTACAGTTTACACATACTGTTACACCGGGTACTGACTGGTGTTCACACTACAGTCTACACACCCTGTTACACTGGGTACTGACGGGTGTTCACACTACAGTCTGCAGACTTTGTTACACCAGGGACTGAGGTGTTTACACTGCAGTGGCCCAACCCAGAGACTGGGGGAGAATGTTATTCTCTCCCTCCAGTAGCCCTGGTTCTCATGAACTTCTGTGTGTTGCTGACATGTGTTCATGCTACAGTCTACACATCCTATTATACTGGGTACTGACAGGTGTTCACACTATAATTCACACACCCTGTTACATGGGGTACTGATGGGTGTTCACACTACAGTCTACACACCCTGTTACACCGGGTACTGACGGCTGTTCACACTACAGTCTACTCATCCTGTTACACTGGTTAATGATGGGTGTTCACACTACATTCTACACACCCTGTTACACCGGGTACTGATGGGTGTTCACACTACAGTCTACACATCCTGTTACACCGGGTACTGACGGCTGTTCACACTACAGTCTACACATCCTGTTACACCGGGTACTGATGGCTGTTCACACTACAGTCTACTCATCCTGTTACACTGGTTAATGATGGGTGTTCACACTACATTCTACACACCCTGTTACACCGGGTACTGACGGCTGTTCACACTACAGTCTACTCATCCTGTTACACTGGTTAATGATGGGTGTTCACACTACAGTCTACACACCCTGTTACACCAAGTACTGACGGGTGTTCACACTACAGTCTACACATCCTGTTACACCGGGTACTGACGGGTGTTCACACTACAGTCTACACATCCTGTTACACCGGGTACTGACGGGTGTTCACACTACAGTCTACTCATCCTGTTACACTGGTTAATGATGGGTGTTCACACTACATTCTACACACCCTGTTACACCGGGTACTGACGGGTGTTCACACTACAGTCTACACATCCTGTTACACCGGGTACTGACGGGTGTTCACACTACAGTCTACACATCCTGTTACACTGAGTACTGACGGGTGTTCACACTACAGTCTGCAGACTTTGTTACACCAGGGACTGAGGTGTTTACACTGCAGTGGCCCGACCCAGAGACTGGGGGAGAATGTTATTCTCTGCCTCCGGCGGCCCTGCTTCCCGTGACCTTCACGTGATGATGACTCGGCCGCCTGTGTTGTTTTCGTGTTTGGGACGGCCTGTGACTCACTCTGCTGCTCTGCTCTATAAATACCTCGTCTCTTCACCCTCTTCCGTGCCTGTGGCTCCAGCTCAGGGCATTAATCCTGCTGACGGCTCGGATAAACAGGGAGCGGGGAGACACACAGACCCACAGCAGAGCGGGGCTCTCATTGGGAGCGAGCCGCAGCGCTGCTGTGGGCGGCCAGGCTGTGTTTACCTCCCTGCTCTGCGGTTTGCTCCGTGCGGTCAGTCACTGCCCGGGTCCCGGGCAGCAGCGGCTCCGTGCGGTCGGTCACTGCCCGGGTCCCCGGCAGCAGCGGCTCCGTGCGGTCGGTCACTGCCCGGGTCCCCGGCAGCAGCGGCTCCGTGCGGTCGGTCACTGCCCGGGTCCCCGGCAGCAGCGGCTCCGAGCGGTCGGTCACTGCCCGGGTCCCGGGCAGCAGCGGCTCCGTGCGGTCGGTCACTGCCCGGGTCCCGGGCAGCAGCGGCTCCGCCACATCCCGCCGCACGCCGTCAGTCAGGGCTCCCGCAGCAGCATTACGTCAGCAAAGCCTGGACGTGACCTCACTCCAGTGTCAGTGTGACTTCACTCGTGTCTCCCTGTGACCTCACTCCAGTGTCAGTGTGACCTCACTCCAGTGTCAGTGTGACCTCACTCCAGTGTCAGTGTGACTTCACTCGTGTCTCCCTGTGACCTCACTCCAGTGTCAGTGTGACCTCACTCCAGTGTCAGTGTGACCTCACTCCAGTGTCAGTGTGACCTCACTCGTGTCTCCCTGTGACCTCACTCCAGTGTCAGTGTGACCTCACTCCAGTGTCAGTGTGACTTCACTCGTGTCTCCCTGTGACCTCACTCGTGTCACTGACCTCACTCCAGTGTCAGTGTGACCTCACTCCAGTGTCAGTGTGACTTCACTCGTGTCTCCCTGTGACCTCACTCCAGTGTCAGTGTGACCTCACTCCAGTGTCAGTGTGACCTCACTCCAGTGTCACTGTGACCTCACTCCAGTGTCAGTGTGACCTCACTCGTGTCAGTGTGACTTCACTCGTGTCTCCCTGTGACCTCACTCCAGTGTCAGTGTGACCTCACTCGTGTCACTGACCTCACTCCAGTGTCAGTGTGACCTCACTCCAGTGTCAGTGTGACTTCACTCGTGTCTCCCTGTGACCTCACTCCAGTGTCAGTGTGACCTCACTCCAGTGTCAGTGTGACCTCACTCCAGTGTCAGTGTGACCTGAGCCCAGCCTCGTCGTGACGTTACCGCTTCCTCCCTGACCAGGACCTTCCACCAGCGCCGACAGACCCCGTCTGCCGCTGCCTCATCCCGTCCAATTCACCGGCAGCGTCTGCATCCCCCTCGGGACTCTCCCTCCCATCCCACCCAGATTCGCGCTGACAGCAGTCTGGGGGCGCCCATCATTGGTATTGGTCTGGCAGAGCCGGGGTCAGCACCGGTGCTGCTGCGTCCGACCAGTTCCCGCCTGCAACATCCCGACCCCTGATGTCAGGGACCACCCGCTCTGTGACACCGGACCCGGAGCGTCTCCACCACTCATCGTTTTATCTCTTCTGCTAACGAGCGGAATTACATTACAGTCCATCCAACCCGAGGAGCTGATCCAGAGGCCGAGCGAGGAACAGCAACGTATCAGCTATTCCCAGGGCCGCTTGAGGTTCACGTCAGGAAAAATGAAGCGTCTGTCAAGTCCAGGCAGCTGGGACCGTGAATCCCTTGAGGAGTTCAGGAGACGTAAGGGGATACTTCGAGGGAAGGCAGGAGGGCAAAAAGAGACATGAACTAGGTAAAGGAGATTCCGGAGAGATTCTACAAACATATTAAGAGCAAAAGGCTACAGAGAGGGGTGCAGGTACATGGTTCCCTAAACGCGGCGACACAGGGTGGTGAAGAAAGCGTTTGGCACGCTGGGGGAAGAGGTGGGCGGGGGGGGGGGGGGGGGGGGGGGGGGAGAGGTGAGGGAGAGCAGGAAAGAGAGGAGAGGAGGGGGAAGGACAGATAGAAGGAAAAATGAGAAATGGGGGAGAGAGGGACTGACGATAACTCGCCCCCTTCCCTCACACGCTGCCAAAACCCTCAGTTGCTCAGGCTAGGAGTTAAATCAGTAACAGGCACCTAGCGAGAGACCCGGGCCAGCTCCCTCACCCTCACCCCCACCCCTCCATTAACTCCTCTGCGCTCAGCCACCAGGGGACGTCCTGGCCGCACAGCAAGATCCCACGGGGGCGGGGGGCTGCTGCGGGCCGGAGCCCGGCCCGGGGTGGGAGGTCCTTGGACGCTTTTTGTTCTCTTTCTCTCAATCTTCCACTTGTTGTCGTGATGTTATTTTCCTGTTTATTTGCGCAGGAGCCTTCCGTATAATTTCTGTTCATTTCACGTTGCCCGGCGCTTGTAACGCGCTGCACAAACGGCGGAAGTTTTATAAAGACATTGGTTACTGCTCTACCTTGTGGTAGTTCCTCTCCCTGGAAGTGGATGGAGTCACTGAACCTGCATCAGGTCTAACATGACAAGCTGAGTCCCCAAATCTGGTATCCTTACAGCTGGCAAAGTGCATAGAGTTGGCACTCTGCCTCTCAACTCCAGGAGTGGACAGTTATCAAATCACAATCACCTACAGGAGTTTGCAGTATTTCCCACATTGACCTGGGATTTCCTGACTCACTGGCACATGGCCGGGGAAGAGTAAGGGCGAGAAAATGATCCCTGGATCAAAACTAATAAATAAGCATAAGGCATTTATGCCTTTGTGTATTTGGATTGATTGGGATTGCCAATAAACTGATTTGCTGAAAATAGACTATTAGTAAGGATAATTGGGGGGGGGGGGGGGGGGGGGGGGGGGGGAGGGGAGAGAGAGATAATCAGAAGGACTAAAGGAGCTAGGGCTGTTCTCATTGGAGAGGAGGAGGATGAGGGGAGACATGATAGAGGTATACAAGATATTGGGAATAGATAGAGTGGACAGCCAGTGCCTCTTTACCAGGGCACCAATGCTGAATACAAGAGGGCATAGTTTTAAGGTAATGGGTGGGAAGTTCAAGGGAGATGTCAGAGGGAGGTTTTTCACCCAGAGAGTGGTTGGTGCATGGAATGCGCTGCCTGGGGTGGTGGTGGAGGCTGATACGTTGGTCAAGTTCAAGAGATTGTTAGATAAGCATATGGAGGAATTTAAGATAGAGGGATATGTGGGAGGAAGGGGTTAGATAGTCTTAGGAGTGGTTTAAAGGTCTGCACAACATGGTGGGCCGAAGGGCCTGCATTGTGCTGAACTGTTCTATGGTTCTATGATTTCCTCCGCACTTGTACCCTTGCCAGTGGCAACAGTGAACTTGGAGTAGGTCGTCGACCTGAACGGGAGGCAGGAGTGTCCGGGGCCCGGCTTCACCCAGGACGCTGCCAACGGGAGGACGCAGGCTGGAGGTGAGAGGACAGGGGGTTTTAACGGGGATCCGAGGGGTTTTGTTTTCTGCGGAGAATGGCTGGCAGCTGCAACTCACTGCCAGAGCTGGAATCAGACACTATCACTGTCTTTAGGAGACGTTTAGACAGACGCTGGAATACACTGGAGGGCAATGGTCCTCATGCAGGCAAATGGGCTCAAGTGTGGAGGGGTGACAGGGCCAGTACGCAGGTGTTGGGCCGAAGGGCCTGTTTCTGTGCTGCACGGCTCTGCCGGCCACAACGTCAACCGGGGATGTGTGGTTCACCTCCCACTTCTGTGCCTCTCGGATGGAGGGTGAGGGACCCGTGAACCCCTCCCCACACACACACAGGTGGGGATGGAGGTGGGGGATCCAGCAGGCAGTCCACAGTGGCCCTGCAGCCTGACTCTACTTTCTACCCCGTCCCAAGCCCTCCTTCCCCACCCCGCTGGCGAGGGCCACCGGTTCCCACACGCTTGGCAGAACACACACACCCATGTTGTTTCAGTCAGAGATGGGTGTATACACACACACACACACGTTGTTTCAGTCAGAGATGGGTGTATACACACACACACACACACGTTGTTTCAGTCAGAGATGGGTGTATACACACACACACACGTTCAGTCAGAGATGGGTGTATACACACACGTTGTTTCAGTCAGAGATGGGTGTATACACACACACACGTTGTTTCAGAGATGGGTGTATACACACACACACACGTTGTTTCAGTCAGAGATGGGTGTATACACACACACACACACGTTGTTTCAGTCAGAGATGGGTGTATACACACACGTTGTTTCAGTCAGAGATGGGTGTATACACACACGTTGTTTCAGTCAGAGATGGGTGTATACACACACACGTTGTTTCAGTCAGAGATGGGTGTATACACACACACACACGTTGTTTCAGTCAGAGATGGGTGTACACACACACGTTTCACAGTCACAGATGGGTATACACACACACACACACACACACGTTGTTTCAGTCACAGAGATGGGTACACACACACATCTCAGTCACAGAGACGGGTACACACACACACAAGCAAACTTACAGACAGGTACACACACTCACAGACAGGTACACGCAGACACACACACACAGATATATACAGAGATACACATTCAGATACACACACACACTCAGACAGGTATACACACATACATGCAAAAAGCCATAGGTACACGCATACAGACATACACAAGACAGATACACACAGACAAATACACATACACACAGATATCCACACACAAGAGACAGACAGACACACACACACACACACACAAGAAAGCAGGCCCTCACACACCAGGTGACGGGCTGAGATTTTCCACACACACCAGGCAGGAAGTTTCGGATTTCAAAAGGGGGGAGGGAGAGGAGGATCTGACACTCGTTCCCTCGTTGTCTGAAGTCCTGGCCAGGACACTCCCTCCAAACCCTGAAGCCTCTTATGCAAGATAAGAAACCAGATTCCAGTCAGCGCTGCAGAATTCAAGCCCCATCCCTCCTCACCGCCCTGCCCACATCCCCGGGTCGGGACGCATCAGGCAATCAGGGAGCTGGGCACAGGGAAGGAACGCGTCTGTAGGGACACAGACACAGACCCAGCCGCCTCTCCACCAGATGAATTTCCCAACCCACGGGCCAAGCAGCAGCCTCCGGGCGGGCTCCCCCGTCCGCTCCCACCCCATCTTTCGCCAGCAGGCTCTTTTTGATTCATGCGCTCAATGATTCCCCCCCCCACTTCCCGTCCCTAGCGGTCATCTCCCAAACCAAGCCGCACTTCTGACGGGAAATCCTCGTTCTCACGGGTGCCAGCGGATGGACCGGGGCTCTGGCCTCTCCTCTCTGCATCTGACCCCCTCCCCTCCCACTGCTGCCCCTGACGGGGGGGGGGGGGGCTGGTCCTCTGCAGCTCCAGGCAGGGTTTACCCCTCGGTCCATCCCACCTCCAAAGTGGGGACACCTCCCCTGCTTCCACCCCACTCCAACAGGCCGTTGTGGAGTGGGGCTGTTGGGGAAAGCACGGTCTCCGACGGGCCAAATGGCCCCACTCCATCCCATCAGCCTCCATCTTGGGGGGTGGGGGGGGGGGAGAGAGGGTGGGGAGGTTTTCCTGTGCCCTGGGGCTTTGCCGACCCCTTCTGCCCGCGGTCCTGTAACTGCAGCCCCGGGGGTGAGGGGTAGCTGGACCCGGGGTTGGGGGGGGAGGCTTCTTGTCCCATGAGGGGAGAGGCTTAGCCGCACCCCCCCCCCCCACCCACCCCGGCGCTGTTGGAGAGGGAGTGGGTGTTTGGGAGGTATTGGCAGGGTGGACTAGGCGAGGAAATAGAACATTACAGCAGAGTACAGGCCCTTCGGCCCACGATGTTGTGCCAACATTTTATCCTGCTCTACGATCTATCGAACCCTTCCCTCCCACATGCCCCTCCATTTCTCCATCATTCATATGTCTAGCTAAGAGTCTCTTAAATGTCCCAAATGTATCTGCCCCACAACCTCTGCAGGCAGTGCCTTCCACACACCCACCGCTCTCTGTGTAAGAAACTTACCTCTGACATCCCCCTTATACCTTCCTCCAATCACCGTAAAATTAGCCATTTTTGCCCTGGGAAAAAGTCTCTGACTGTCCACTCGATCTATGTCTCTTATCATCTTGTACACCTCCATCAAGTCACCTCTCATCCTCCTCTCCAAAGAGAAAAGCCCTAGCTCACTCAACCTATCCTCATAAGAAACACTGTCCAATCCAGGCAGCATCCTGGTAAATCTCCTCTGCACCCTCTCTAAAGCTTCCACATCCTTCCTATAATGAGGTGTCCAGAACTGAACACAATACTCCAAGTGTGGTCTAACCAGAGTTCTGTAGAGCTACAACATTACCTTGCAGCTCTTGAACTCAATACCCTGACTAATGAAGGCCAACACACCACATGCCTTCTTAACAACCCTATTGACCTGCGTGGCCACCTTGAGGGATCTATGGACGTGGACCCCAAGATCCCTCTGTTCCTCCACACTGCTAAGAGTCCTGTCATTAACCTTGTATTCTGCCTTCAAATTCGATCTCCTGAAGTGTATCACTCCACACTTTTCCGGGTTGAACTCAATCTGCCACTTCTCAGCCCAGGTCTGCAAAATGTGGGCGTTTTGTAGTTGGTGTGCACTGCAGCCACTGTGGGCCAGGGAGGGAGGGACAGACGGCGCGATGTGAGGGGGTGGGGGGGGCGGGCGGAGGGAAGGTGGGAGGGTAGGATGCTGATCGACGGGCTGCTCTGTCCCAGGTGGGCCGAGCCTCACGAGACCCGCTGGAACTGCGCTCACCGGCGACGGTCCCGTCCCCTCCTGACTGGAGACAGGAGAGTCTGCAGACACTGGAACGTAGACCAACACACAAAATGCTGGAGGGACTCAGCGGGTCGGGCAGCGTCTGTGGAGGCAGACCTGGAGCAGTCGTCGACCGTTCGCCTCCCTCCACAGACGCTGCCCGACCTGCTGAGTCCCTCCAGCATTTTGTGTGTGTCCCTCCCAACTGGTGCCTTGGGGCATCAGGGTGGACCGCTGCTGCCCTCTCCTGGCTCAGGCCTCCAACTACAGCCCCAAGCTGCAACCCAGGGACCCGGCTTCCAACCCCAGGGAACAGCCTCCAACTCCAGCCCCAGGCTCCAACCCCAGAGACCCGCAGCCGCCAGAGAGCCCGAGACAAAAGCAGGGAACACTCAGCAGGTCAGGCGGCGCCTGCGGGGAGAGGAAACCGGCAGATGTCTCAGGCCCGGGACCTCTCGTCAGAGGAAAGAGGCGAGGAGAATGCATCCGAATCAGTCGAAAACTTGCCAGTGGGTCGATGCACTGCCTGGCAGTGCCGGAGAGCCGAGCTTCACCGCCGTCCGTGTGGCGTTCGCACGTTCTCCCCGTGCCTTCCAGTTCTGCCACCCCCCTCGCCCCACAGACGGACGGGCCAGTGGGTTAGTTGGCCGGTAAATTGCCCCTAATGAGTAGGTGAGGGTTTGAATCTGGAGAAGGTGGGGGGGGGGGGGGGGGGGTGGTGGAGATAAGAGTTGGTGGGAATGTGGGCAGAGTGAAAGGGGATTGGGATTGATGCACATGGGTCAGCACAGAGTCAGTGGGCTGAAGGGTCTGCTTCCCTGCTGCCCCTCTCTGGGACTCCGTGACGGTCGGGCACAGGACGGCCACAGCCTGCGACCTCCGGGGGAGGGGAGGGGAGCGGATGTCAGGCAGCTCCAGAGCTGGTGGGACGGGGGAGAGGGCAGGGCTGCGGGACAGGGGAGAGGGCAGGGCTGCGGGACAGGGAGCCACTCTGCTCAGACCCCCCGACAACCGGCCCTTCCCCGACCTTGTACCCCCGCCTCTTCCCAAGGTCACCACTGGGAGAGGAGGGCTTCCCTGGATACAGTTCTGGGGCTGGCTGGACCTCCGGAGGGAGGGACGGAGCCTGTGGAGGGAGGGAGGGAGGGAGGGAGAGAGAGAGGGGGAGGGGCGAGGGAGGGAGGGAGGGGCAGAAAACCGAGGCATCCTTGGAGGAGATTTTATTTGAAGCACAAAAGAACATTAAAAAAAAGAACCAAGAGTTTAACTGTCCGTTTCTGAACAGTCTGGTCACTGCTGACACCGATGGGGCCCCCCCCCACCCCCGGCTTGTGTCGGGTGGGGGGTGGGGGGGGGGTTTGGAAGGGAGGGATGCGGTGGAAGGGAGTGGGGGGGGGGGTGGGAGACACACAAGCAGCAGGAACCGTCTGGAATCACAGTCCACAGCTCGACACTGGGTGGGGGAGGAGACTCTCCCCAAAAATCCGGCAGTGGTCCTGGTGAAGGCTCCACAGACAGCTGCCCTCCCCCCGGGGCCGGAACCCCCCCCCCCCGGGCAGCTCCTCCCCCGGGGGGCCGAGCTCACTTGCCCCTCTTCCACCCCGAGGCCGATTTCGATTTCTTCTTGGCGGATCCTTTGGGTTCCGGTCCCTGGGAGGGGAGAGGAGGGACCGTCAGGCACGGACACAGGCCTCACAAACCGTCTCCCCCTCCCCACCGACAGTCAAACTCCCTCACACTGCAACCCTCCCTTACACCCAGTGACAGTCAGACTCACTCACAGTGACCCCCTCCTCACTCCCAATGACAGTCGGACTCACACTGCAACCCTCCCCAACACCCAGTGACAGTCAGACTCCCTTACACCGTGACCCCCCCACTCCCAATGACAGTCGGACTCACACTGCAACCCTCCCCAACACCCAGTGACAGTCAGACTCCCTTACACCGTGACCCCCCCCCACTCCCAATGACAGTCGGACTCACACTGCAACCCTCCCCAACACCCAGTGACAGTCAGACTCCCTTACACCGTGACCCCCCCTACTCCCAATGACAGTCGGACTCACACCGCAACCCTCCCTTACACCCAGTGACAGTCAGACTCACTCACACCGTGACCCCCCCTACTCCCAATGACAGTCGGACTCACACTGCAACCCTCCCCAACACCTAGTGACAGTCAGACTCACTCTCACTGTGACCCTCCCCTACACTCAGTGACAATCGGACTCCCTCACACCGTGACCCTCCCCTACAGCCAGTGACAGTCGGACTCCTTCCCCCCCTACTCCCGGCCACAATCAGACTCCCTCACACCGTGACCCTCCCCCTACACCCAGTGACAGTCGGACTCCCTCACACTGTGACCCTCCCCTACACCTGGACACCACCGACCTTGCGTTTTCCGGAGGTGAGGGTCCCGGTGACCTTGAAGAAGTCATCCAGCCGTCCCTGCGTGCTCCCCTGCCGGCTCTTCTGCAGCTTCTTGGCCCCGTTCCGGATCCGGTCCTCACTGATGGGACGGAGAAACGGAGGGGAAGGTCAGTGTTCGGAACTCACTGGGGGGATCACCCCCACTCTGTACATCACTGACCCACTGGGGGGCAGGGAGGCGAAGGGGGGGCAATGGGGGTGGGGAGATGGTGCCAAGCAGATTGCTGGGTGCAGTGGTTGGGAGGGGAGGTGTGGGGCCGGGCGCTGACCCCAGGTTGTGATTCCACTCCCCTCCACCCCCCCAACCCTACCTGAACTGTTTCTCCCCACACATGAAGGCCACGAGCTGCTCCTCGTCAGGCTCTGTCCATCGCAGCTCCACAGACTCCGGCTGCACCACCTCGGGCTGCAGGAACAGCTGCCGAGCCTCCCTGTACATCCAGTCCTCGGGCACCGTGTATTTCTGCAGGGGGGAGAGGGGGGAAGAGTCAGCCCAGGGCCCAGCCGGTGCCCCACACACCCCGTCCTGCCCCGCACGCACCCAGCCCACCCACCTGCCCCGCACACCCCCCTCCTGCCCCACCCAGCCCCACCCTCCCCTCCTGCCCCACCCTCACCCATCCTGCCCTGCAACCCCCTCCTGCCCTGCACCCACTCAGCTTGCTGCCCCCTTCCCACCCCTCCACCCCACACGGTACCCAGCCCGCCCCACCCCCCACCCCCACCGCCGTCGGTGTGGAATTTGCACCTTCTCCCCGTGACCCCAGTTTCCCCCGGGGGCTGCAGTCCCCTCCCTCGTCCCAACAACGTGCGGGTGGCTGGGGTAATGTGTGGGTGTGGAAAAGGGGCACTGGGTTTGTGTCAGGAAGCAACGTTGCGGTGAATCAAACTCTGGTCAGGCCACACGTGGAGCACTGCGTGGGGTTCTGGTCACCCCATTATGGGGGGGGGGGGTGGGGGTGGGGGGGGGGAGGTGGGAACATGGAGGCTTTGGAAGGGGTGCAGAGGAGGTTCACCAGGACGCTGCCTGGATTGGACAAACTTGGGTTGTTCTCTCCGGAGCGACGGAGGCTGAGGGGAGAGTGGATGCGGGGTTGACAACATTGTCAGACACAGGAGCAGGATTAGGCCATTCGGCCCATCGAGTCTACTCCACCATTCAATCACGGCTGATCTTTTCTTACCTCATTCGCTTGCCTTCTGCCTGTAACCCTCACCCCTTCCTCCCCCTGCTCACCAATCAATCTCTTCCTTAAATACACCCAATGACGTGGCCTCCATGTCCCTCCGTGGCCACGAATTCCACAGATTCACCACCCTCTGGCTGAAGAGATTCCTCCTCGGCTCAGTTCCCTTCACTCTGAGGCTGGTCCCTCGGATCCCACAGTCTCTCACTGACGGAAGCATCCTCCTCACACCCACCCCACTTCGGTGGGTTTCATGATGATGAGAGGCAGAGATATGGTCCACAGTCAGAACCTTTCTCCCAGGGTAGAAGCGTCACGTACACCAGGGCACAGATCAAGGGCGAGGGGGCGAGAGGGTGTGTGTGGGGCCAAGAGTGGTGGGTGCCTGGGATGGTGGAAGACACAACCAAGGCTTTTAAGAGGCCATTAGACTGACACCCGAGCACACAGGGAATAGAGGGAGTGGGGTCGCGCACAGGCAGAAGAGATGCAGTTTAATTCAGCATCATGTACAGCACAGACATGGTGGGCCGAAGGGCCTGTTGCTGTGCTGTGTTTTGTGGTTAGTGTAAACATGTGGGTGATGGGCCGAACGGTCTCAACCCTGTTCTGCTGGGACAGCGTCCCCGGCACCTGGTCCCCAGGGCCAGCCACGTCACAGGGCAGACGGTGGGGGGGGGGGGGGGGTGTGGGAGGGCCCCCACTCCCTCCAATGTGCTGGCTGCTCCATGGGGGTCTGCCCTCAGTGACCTGCCGGACGTGGGGCTGCTCCTGGACCCTCGGAGCCACCGATGGCTGCGGTTACTGTGGGGGAGGGAGGGGGACACTGACCCCACCTGCAGTCGCGTTCTCGGTGAGGGGTCTTCCACGCGGAACGCGGTGCACGCTGCCGGGCACTGCCCTCTGGCTGTGCTGGATGGGGCGCAGAGCATCTACACTGGGAGGTGCTCCGGGGCTGCAGGACTGAGGCAGCGATCGGACGGCCGGGGTTTGCTTTCCCTGGGGGTACGGCAGCCTGAAGCCCCCACACCACCGGGTTCGGAAGCAGAGACTTCTCTTCAACCATTTGCTTTTTGAACACAACCCTAATCACCGCCTCAGTACAGCAACACCGGGACCACTTTGCACTAAAATGGATGTTTTTTTTGTTGTAAATGTGTTCTTTCTGGAACATAGAAAACCTACAGCACAATTCAGGCCCTTCGGCCCACAAAGCTGTGCTGAACATGTCCCTACCCTAGAAATTACTAGGCTTACCCACAGCCCTCTATTTTACTCAGCTCCACGTGCCTATCTAACAGTCTCTTGAAAGACCCTATCCTATCAGCCTCCACCACCATTTCTGGCAGCCCATTCCACACACTCACCACTCTCTGAGTGAAAAACTTACCCCTGACATCTCCTCTCTATCTACTCCCCAGCACCTTAAACCTATGTCCTCTTGTGGCCACCATTTCAGCCCCCTGGGGAAAAGCCTCTGACTAACCACACGATCAATACCTCTCATCATCTTATATACCTCTATCAGGTCCCCCCTCATCCTCCGTCGCTCCAAGGAGAAAAGGCTGAGTTCCCTCAGCCTGCTTTCATAAGGCACGCTCCCCAATCCTTGTAAAAACTACGCATAATTTGTGTTTTTCTTGTGAATGCTGCTTACCTGCTGCAACAGGTAAGTTTTGCATTGCACCTGTGCACACGCGGATTTGTGCAGGTGGCAGTACACTCGACTGGCTGACAGAAGTGCATCAGGTGATGAGAGGCATTGACAGGGTGGGCGAAGAATCCTTTTCCCAATGGTGAGGGTATTAAAAACAAGAGGCCATCAGCCCGGGGTGGGGGTGGGTGGGGGGGAGTGGAAAGTTTTCACACACCGAGTGGCTGATGTCTGCGACACACTGCTGGGGGGCGGGGGGGGGGGGGGCGGGTTGCGGGTGGAGACAGATTTAACAGTTTAACAGGAGTGGTGACCAGGCACTCGAAGTGCCAGGGCCATGAGGGGAGGGTTACTGGCAGGACCCACAGTCGGCGGGAGGGGGTAGCCAAACGGCCTGTTGCCTCTCCGTGCCAGCCCGTGTGCACTGTCCGAGGGCTTGGGGCGTATGCTGGGAATGTGGAACGGGAATTCTCAGCAAAGGACTGGACATCGACACCTCCCCCGGGACCCCATCCTCACCGTCACGGGGACACTTCCCCCTCCCCCAGGACCCCCACCACCACAGGGATACTCCCCCCTCCCCGAGGACCCCCCTCACTGTCACGGCGACACTTGCCCCCCTCCCCTGGGACCCCCCCTCACTGTCACGGCGACACATCCCCCCCCCTCCCCTGGGACCCCCCCGCCTCACTGTCACGGCGACACTTCCCACCCTCCCCCGGGACCCCCCTCCCCATCACAGGGATACTCCCCCTTCCCCTGAGACCCCCGTCACTGTCACAGGGACACTCCCCCCACTCACCCTGGGAAGGGGGGGGGGGGGGGGGGGGAAAATCGGCGGTCCCAGAGCCGAGGGATCCGGGTGTCCGTGGGGGGTAAAACCCTGGGAACTGCGGCCGGAACATCACCCGTGGATCCCAGGATCTGGAAACACGAGGGGGGGGGGGGGGGGGGGGGGGGGGGGGGGGGGAAAGAGAGTGAAATGGGGCAGGGGGCAGGGTTTGACGCGGAATCGGGGCGGGGGTGGCAAATGGAGCACTGGATCCTGGTTGGGACGTCCCACCTGAAGAGGGGGCCAAGGGAGCCCGCATCAGAGCTGGGCAGGGGTGGGGGAGGAGGTGGGGGGGGGGGGGGGGGGAGGTGGGGGGATGGGATGTGCAGGACCACAGCAGATTCAGACCAGGGAGAGGGGGGCAGTTCCCGGACTCCTGGCGGGGGAACCATCCAGGGGCTGTCCCAGTGCTCCTGCTCCCCCCACCCCCCTGCCCCACCAACTCACGCTGGTGTCAATGTTCTTGATGATGTCCTCGATGCTCTTGTGCTGCCTGATCAGGTCGATGGCCCTCTTGGGTCCGATCCCACGGATGCTCTCACAGTAATCGCTGCCCAGGAGGATGCAGAGGTCGACGAACTGCAGCGGGAGGGGGACAGGGTCAGAGGTCGACGAACTGTGGGGGTGGGGGGACAGGGTCAGAGGTCGGGGACTGCCCCCCCCCACCACCCCACAGAGCGACCCAGCCCACACCGGGCAGGGATACCCGCAGAGCAGGCACCTTGATAACAGAGCCCGCACCCCCCTCCCCACCTCTGCCTCCGCCCCCAGCCCCTCTCATTCCCCTTCTCCCCACAACCCCTCTCTCCCAGCGCACCGCCACATTACCCTTCCCCTCCACCCACCCCATGGCCAACCCAGCCCCCGATCCCTCCGTTGGACCCTCGTCACCCACCCACCCGTCCCCACCCCCTTCCTCTCAGCCCTCCCTCCCCGCCTCCCTCCCCTCCCCTTCCCTTCACCTGCTCCTGCGTCAGCCCAGCCTCCTGCAGCACCTTGTTCAAGTGGAACTCCTGGATGGGCAGCTTCCTGTCAAAACACCAAGGAACGGTGTGAGGACTGGGGAGGGAGGGAGGGAGGAGTGGGACGGTGCAGAAGGAGCCTCACACTGTGTCTGACCCCGGGAGTGTGTGATGGGACGGTGCGGAGGGAGCCTCACCCTGTGCCTGACCCCGGGAGTGTGTGACGGGACGGTGCGGAGGGAGCCTCACCCTGTGCCTGACCCCGGGAGTGTGTGACGGGACAGTGCGGGGGGAGCTTCACCCTGTGTCTGACCCCGGGAGTGTGTGACGGGACGGTGCGGAGGGAGCCTCACGCTGTTTCTGACTCTGGGAGTGTGTGATTGGATGGTGCGGAGGGAGCCTCACCCTGTGTCTGACCCCAGGCATGTGTGTGACAGGACAGTGCAGGACAACACAGTGCAGGAGGACGGTGGGGCGACGAGGTGGGGCGGAGGGGGCAACAAGTCGGGAAGGGGGTGTGGGGGCGTCTCTGGGTGCCCAGGCACCGGAAACACTCACTTGGCTTCACTGGCCGTCATGTGGCGCAGCAGGACGGAGCTCCCGAAGGTGAGGGCGTCCATGTCCTCTGTGGCCGCAGCGTAAACCTTGCCGGCCTTGACCAGTGCGGCACAGCTGGCCTCCGCCTCACAGGGCGCCTGTGGAGGAGAGAGACGGTGACTGTCCGCACAACCCCAAACACCCCACACCCCGAGCACCAGATCAACCCAAACACCCCGAGCATCAGAGAAAACCCAACAGCACCCCTGCACCTGTCACCGAGCCACCAAAACCAATGCCGGGAACAGCCCAGAACAGGACCCAACCTTTCCAGACCCCTCCCTTCTCCCCCGGTGTATGGGACCCCTCACTCCTCCCTCGGTGTATGGGACCCCTCCCTCTCGCACCTCCCCGTGTCCAGGATCCCTCCCTCTGGTACCTCGATGTACAGGATGACCGCCCCCCCTCACCCCTCCAGTACCTCAATATACAGGATCCTCCTCGCCCCTCCCCTGGTGTATGGGACCGCCCCTCCCTCTGGTACCTTGATGTATGGACCCCACCACCCTACCCCACCGCCGCTCTCCCCCCCACCCCCCCCAGCTACCGCGATGTACGAGATCCCCCTCCCCCCCAGTACCTCGATGTACGGGACCCCCCCCTCCCCCGGTACCTCGATGTACGGGACCCCCATTAGCCGGAGCAGCTGTTTGCATTCGTCGTTGTGCTGCTTGGTGACCTTCACCAGCCGCTTGTTGAACCTCTCGATGTTCTCGGTGTCACCTGCGGTCGGGAGATTTGTGTCAGCTCACCTCTGACCCCAGCCCCCACCCCCCAACCTTTACTCCCAACCCTGACCAACCCTAGCCCCCTTTGACCTCTGCTCTTGGAGAACCCAATGCTCACCTTTCACCTCTGAGCACGGAACACACACTTTACCTCTGACCCCCCCCACCCCCAAAGCCACCTTTCACCTCCGACCCTCCCAAAGCCTGTCACGTCACCCTTCACCCTGTCGTTATCCGCCCCTGAGTTGACTGGGGTGACTGAGTTGGGGGGGGGGGGGGGGGGGTGGGGGGTGGCGGTGGGAAGAGTTTGGGGAAGATATTTTCCCCTCCGAAGCTGCCGCTCAGTCTCGGTGAGACAACCCTGGGGTCCCAGACACGTCTCCTAAACCGCCAGCGCTGGATACCAATGAGATCGGCTGCCCAATCTTCTGGCCCTCTGCCAGGTCCTCCAAGGGGAGGCGAACCTGAGATATCTCGCCTGTCTCAAGATCACGAGACAAAGGAGCAGAAGTAGGCCATTCAGCCCATCGAGTCTGCACCGCCACTTCACCATGAGCTGAACTATTCCCATGCAGCCCCAATTCCTGCCCTTTTCCCCATATCCCTTGATACCCTGACCAATTAGATACCTATCAATCTCCTCCTTAAACACCCCCAATGATCGGGCCTCCACAGCTGTATGTGGCAACAAATTCCACAAATCCACAACCCTCTGGCTAAAGAAATTTCTTCTCATTTCTGTTCTAAATGGGTACCCTCTAATTCTAAGACTGTGCCCTCTAGTCCTGGACTCACCCACCAAGGGAAACAGCTTAGCCACATCTACTCTGTCCAGTCCTTTCAACATTCAAAATGTTTCTATGAGGTCCCCTCTCATTCTTCTGTACTCCAATGAGTATAGTCCAAGAGCTGACAATCGCTCATCCTATCTAAGCCCTTTCATTCCGGGAATCATCCTCTTAAATCTTCTCTGAACCCTCTCCAACGTCAGTATCTCCTTCCTAAGATAAGGAACCTAAAACTGCACACAGTACTCCAAGTGAGGTCTCACCAGTGCCCCATTGAGCCTCATCAACACATCCTTACTTTTATACATTATACCTCTCGAAATGAATGCCAACATAGCATTCGCTTTTCTTACCACCGATCCAACCTGGTGGTTAACCTTTAGGGTATCCTGCACGAGGACCTCCGGGTCCCTTGGCACTTCTGTATTTTGAATTTCCTCCCCATCTGGATAATAATCTGCCCCTTTATTTCTTCTTCCAAAGTGTACAACAGCACATTTCTCAACATTGAATGTCATCTGCAATTTCTTTGCCTGTGCTCCTAAACTGTCAACACAGGACAGTGGATGTGTCGGCACCAGTGTCCCAATCAGAGAGTCATACAGCACGGACACAGGCTCTTTAGCCCAACTCGCCCATGCCGGACAGGATTCCCATCTGAGTGGGGCCCATTTGCCTGTGTTTGGCCCATACCCCTCTATCCTGTATCTGTCTAAATGCCTTCTAAAAGTTGTTACTGTACCTGCCTCAAGCACTTCCTCTGGCAGCTCATTCCACATACAGACCACCCTCTGGGTGGGAAACTTGCCTGAGGTTCCTATTAAATCTTTCCTCTCTCCCCTTAAACCCAAGCCCCCTAGTTCTCGATTCCCCAACCCTGGGAAAAAGACAGATTGTATTCACCCTGTCGACGCTCCTTGTGATTTTGTACATCTGTATAAGATCACCTCCTGGTCTCCTACCCTCCAAGGAATAAAGTCTTAGCCTGCCCAACCCCTCCCTATAACTCAGGCCCTCAGGTCCCAAAAACATCCTTGTAAGTCCTCGTTGCAGTACAGAGTTCAGGTCACCAGCGGAGCCGGGCGGACACTCACCCGTCTCCTGCGCGTCGGCCAGCTGCTTCTCCGCCTCCGCCCTCCGCTCGCTCCGCTTGGTCAGCTGGAAGGGATCAGAGGTCGGCACGGGGTCAGGCACCGACCTTTCACCCTCCCCCCACCACCCACCCCGGGCCTGGGACAGGGGCGATACTGGGACTACCCCACCCCCGTTCCCCCCCAACACTCTCTCCCCCCTCCGTCCACCCCATACCGCTCTCCTCCATCACCTTTGCAGTCCCCTCCACCACCCCCCCCACCACCGTCGCACCCCTCTCCCCTTCCCTGGTGCCACCATCGCCCCCTCTCCCTCTCCCATGTACTTGTCCCCTCTCGTGTTCCCCCGACCCCCCCCACCTCACTCACCTCCACTCCCTCCACTGAACCCCGTGTCACGACCCCGACCCTCCCCACCTTCACCAACTCGCCCCCTCCCTCCCCCGACCACCGCTACAGCTCCCCACCCCCGCTCCTTCCTCCCTGCAGCTCCCCGCCCACCCCTGCCGCCGGCCCGTCGCCATACCTCTCCGGCCTTCAGCTGGGGGGGCTTCCCGTCGAACACGTACACCGGCTTGATGCCGCTCTCGATCATGCGGATGGTGCGGTAGAACATCCCCATCAGGTGGCTGTGGGGGAACCAGAGAGGGTCAATGAGGGGCAGGGGGGAGCCAGAAGGGGTCAGTGAGTGGCGGTGGGGGGGAGAGCCAGAAGGGGTCAGTGAGGGGCGGTGGGGGGGGGGGGGAGCCAGAAGGGGGTCAGTGAGGAGTAGGGGGGGACCAGAGAGGGTCAGTGAAGGGTTGGGGGGGGAACCAGAGGGGGTCAGTGAAGAGTGGTTGGGGGGGGGGGCGGGGGAGAGACCAGAGGGGGTCAGTGAAGGGTGGGGGAAATGTCCCGGTCAGGGAGGGCCGACCACAGAGGATCAGTGATGGAGACAGGACACAGGAGGAACATCCCAGGTCCCAGATGGGGTGGGGGGTGGAGGGAGTGACACCCTGACTGAGGGGAGGGACGGGGAGGGTAGGTGGAGCTGAGGGAGCAGAGATTACACCTTCCGGAGAGGAGTCACACTGGCTGCCACACACTCTGGGTGTTTTGAGAGGCGCTACAGGAATGCAGCTCCTCACTTTGTCAAGCAACATCGGTCAAAGCCACGATTGCTGGTTTCCTGCTGGCTCAGCAGCAGAAGGGGCAACGTGGACAAACCTCTGGCCCCGGGGTGCCCTCCGGGACGGCTCCCCCCCCACCCCCTGCACCCCTCCCCCCCCCCCCACACCTGGTGGTCTCTCCGTCCTCGTTCTGAAGCACGTTGCCGTCCTGCCTCACTGCGATCAGGAACTGGTAGATGCTCATCGAGGCGTCAATGGCGATCTTACGGCCTGCAGCGGGGGTAACACACCACAGCCGGGGCTTGGTCAGGAGGGGGAGCGGTCCGGGGCGATCGGAGCCTGGGCCCCACTGTCCCAGGCACAGCAGGAGCCCACAGTCCCGGCTGGAGCCACTGATCCCCCCCTCCCTCCCCAACCATCTCCCCCAACCTGCCCCACCCCTCCCCCCTCCCCTACCATCTCCCATGACCCTGCCACAATCCCTCATGCTGCTCCCCACCCGTCCCTCCCCCTCCCTCCATTAATTTCCCTTCTCTCTAAATCCCTCAATCCTCCTCCCTCTCCACCACCACCCTCCTACCTCCATCGATCCTCCCTCCCCCTCCATCCTCCCCCCCTCCGCCGCCCTCCATCCTCCCACCACCCTCCTCCCCTTCCTCCCTCTGCCACCCTCCATCCTTCCCCCCTCCACCCTCCCTCCCCCTTCATCTATCCTCCCCCTCCCTCCGCCACCCTCCATCTTCGCCTCCCTCCACCACCCTCCATCCTCCCACCACCCTCCATCCTCCTCCCCTTCCTCCCTCTGCCACCCTCCATCCTCCCCTCCACCCTCCCTCCCCCTCCATCTATCCTGCCCCCTCCCTCCGCCACCCTCCATCCTCCCCCCTCCACCACCCTCCCTCCCCCTCCCCCTCCCTCCCTCCCCCTCCCTCCCTCCACCACCCTCCCTCCTTCCTTCCCCCCTCCCTCCCCCCTCCTCCCCTCCCTCCCCCCTCCTCCCTTCCCCCCTCCCTCCTCCTCCCTTCCCCCCTCCCTCCTTCCCCCCTCCTCCCTCCCCCCTCCTTCCTTCACCCTCCCTCCCCCCTCCCTCCCTCCACCACCCTCCCTTTCCCTCCCCCTCCCTCCCTCCACCACCCCCCCTCCACCACCCTCCCTTTCCCTCCCCCTCCCTCCCTCCACCACCCCCCCTCCACCACCCTCCCTTTCCCTCCCCCTCCCTCCCTCCACCACCCCCCCTCCTCCCTCCTTCCTTCACCCTCCCTCCCCCCTCCCTCCTCCCTCCCCCCTCCCTCCCCCCTCCTTCCTTCACCCTCCCTCCCCCCTCCCTCCTCCCTCCCCCCTCCTTCCTTCACCCTCCCTCCCCCCTCCCTCCTCCCTCCCCCCTCCCTCCCCCCCCTCCCTCCTCCCTCCCCCCTCCCTCCCCCTCCTTCCTTCACCCTCCCTCCCCCCTCCCTCCCCCCTCCTTCCTTCACCCTCCCTCCCCCCTCCCTCCTCCCTCCTTCTATCCTCCCTCCTCCCTCCCCCCTCCCTCCTTCACCCTCCCTCCTCCCTCCTTCTATCCTCCCTCCATCCTCGCCTCCCTCCATCCTTCCCCCTCCCTCCCTCCCTCCCCTCCCTCAGTACCGAAGTAGCTCTTCATCTGCTGCTCCCTCACGGCTCCGGGCGCCACATCGCCGATGAGTTTGGCCAAACCCTGAATCCCCATCCTCCGCCGCCGCAGCCCCGGTCCTCCAGCGCGCCAAAACCCGGTCCTCCAGCGCACCCAGCCGCACCCCGAGAGAGCCGAGCGAGGTCCTCCAGCGCACCCAGAGTGAACCGAGCGAGGTCCTCCAGCACAGCTCAATCACATTGGGAGATGGTCGATGCCAGGCCGCCAGCCCACCTAGTCGCCGTCCGAGAAGGTCGATCTGTCGCCCAGCAACGCTCCGAGCGGGTCGACTCTGGCCCTCCAGCCCGCCAAATCGCAGGCGGATAACATCGAGCGGATCCCTCCCCTCTGCAGCCCGGCGCTGACTCACTGTATCTCGGTGCACTTACCGATAATATACCGGTGCTGTGGAGTGGAAGCAGAGATGGCCTCTCGTATTGGTGTCGGTTTATTATTGTCACTTGTACCGAGGTCCAGTGAAAAGCTTGTCCTGCAAACCGATTGTACAGTTCAATTCATTACACAGTGCAGTTACATTGAGTCAGTACAGAGTGCATTGATGCAGTACAGGTAAAAACAGTAACAGTACAGAGTAAAGTGTCACAGCTACAGAGAAAGTGCAGTGCAATAAGGTGCAAGGTCACAACAAGATAGATCGTGAGGTCAGAGTCCTTCTCATCGTATAAGGGAACCGTTCAACAGTCTTATCACAGTGGGGTAGAAGCTGCCCTTAAGTCTGGTGGTCCGTGCCCTCAGGCTCCTGTATCTTCCACCCGCTGGAAGAGGAGAGAAGAGAGTTTGCCGAGAGACGTGTGTTCAGTCCCACCACTGCAGCCAGCAGTTTAAATGCCGCCAAAGGAAGAAATCCAGAATGAAAACGCATTAAAGTCGGCCCTTCCCCCGACCTTGAAACTGCCGGAGATGTTTCAGAGCTCATCTGGATGACTGTAGTCCTGCAGCACGGGCAACCCGCTGCCGCTGGCCCACCGACCACGATCCCTGGGCCAGAGCTGCGGGTTTGGCAGCTCATTAGAGTGGACCCGGTGTCATAGAGTCACACAGCATGGAAACAAGCCACTTGGCCCAACACGTCCATGCCGACGAATGGGCACCCTTCCGTAATAACCCCATCGCCCAACACTTGGTCCATCGCCTTCAATATTGAAGCAATTCAAGTGTTCTATTGGATACTTCTTAAAGTTCTAGGTACTTACTACTCTCTGGGTGAAGAAGGTCCCCCTCAGATCCTCTCTAAATCACTTCACCCTTCCTATAAATCTATGCCCTCTAGTTTTATCTACTTCTGATAATGGGAAAAGTTTCTACCTTATCTATATCCCAGTCATGTCCCCTCTTAACCACTTCCACTCCAGGGAGAACAAACCTAACTTCTCCAGTCTCTCCACATAACTGGACTGCTCCATCCCAGGAAACATCCCAGTAAATTTGCTCTCCACCCTTTCCTGCGCTGTCACATTGTTTTTGTAGCATGGTGACCAGAACTGCACGTAGTGCTCCAGCTGAGGTCTGACCAATGTTTTATAAAGTTGGAGCATAACTTCCCTACTTCTGTATTCAAAGTTCCAACTAATGAAGACACTAGTGTCCGTTATGCCTTCCTAACCAGGTTTTCTACCTGCATTGCTGTATTCAAGGATCTATGGGCTTGAACTCCAAGGTCGTTCTGTTCCTCAATACTGCTCAAGACCCTACCAATCATGGTGTATGTTCTGGCCTCATTAGAGCTCCCAGAATGTACTCTCAGGAGGTTCAGGAAGATGATCCAAATTCCCAGAGTTTGTCACAGATGGGTGGAGTGAATGGAAGAGCCGTGACTGTCATCCTTGGGATGTTGTTGAGAGGTTACTGGAGATGGCAGACATAGGGCCAATGTCAGCAGAAGAGAGGGGTGAATTGGAAAGATAGCTGGGAGAAGCTGTTCCTTCAGGTGGGGGAAACATGGTAGCAAGACAAGGTCAGATCTGGGCTACCAATCTGCTGGACCCAGGGTCCAGCATGCAAAGGAGCATTCTGGATGTATTTCCCATCGATGGGGTGAGATGGGAGACCTAAATCTTCGGCATCACTGAGGTGTGCTGCTGGACCACTGATCAGGCCTCCCACATACTGTGTCGGGCCACTGGAGCTCTGGCCCAGTCCTCCAGGACACCAGCATGTTGCTTCTGTCCCAAGCCTCTGGGACATCTGCACAACCCCATGAATAAGATCTCTTTATTAGTCACATGTACATCGAAACACACAGTGAAATGCATCTTTGTGTAGAATATTCTGGGGGCAGCCCACAAGTGTCGCCACGCTTCCAGCGCCAACATAGCAAGCCCACAACTTCCTAACCCGTACATCTTTGGAATGTGGGTGGAAACCGGAGCACCCGGAAGAAACCCACACAAGCACACGGGGAGAACATACAAACCCCTCACAGCGGCCGGAATTGAACCTGTTACACTACCATCCTGCCCTATCCTGATCACCCGCAGGTCGCTGGCCGAGTGCATTGGACACGTGACAGGTCTCTGAATTACTGGCCAAAGCCTCTGGGTCACAACTGTCCTCTTGTAGACAGTCGAGAGAAAGTGTTAAATAGTAGAATTAGGAACAAAGAAGCCTGGGCAGTATGAAGTGGGACTGTGTGAGGTGAGATTACCCATAAGTTTGGACATCAGGTTAGTGTTACTGTGGGGCTGTAGATGAGACGGCTTTACAGCCCAGAGAGAACATTGTGCTATCCTTGAACACAGGGAAAGAGATGAGGATATTCAGCTGCACACAAACACTTCAGGATTCTGTGTACCAGGGAGAGTCTGGTAAATTGAACAAGCTTAAACTAATCACAACACACAAAATGCTGGAGGAACTCAGCAGGACAGGCAGCATTTATGGAGGGAAATGGACAATAGATGTTTCAGGTCGAGACTCCAAGCTCACTATTCATTGTGGGCCAGGTGGTTAAGGTAATTATGGAAGCCACCAACACCCATCCCCACCCCTCCCCTACCCCCACCGCCCCAACACCCATCCCCACCCCTCCCCTACCCCGACTGCCCCAACACCCATCCCCACCCCTCCCCTACCCATCGCCCACCGCCCCAACACCCATCCCCACCCCTCCCCTACCCATCGCCCACCGCCCCAACACCCATCCCCACCCCTCCCCTACCCCATCCCCGCCGACCCACCAACACCCATCCCCACCCCTCCCCTACCCCGACTGCCCCGCCGCCCCAACACCCATCCCCACCCCTCCCCTACCCCATCCCCGACTGCCCCGCCAACACCCATCCCCACCCCTCCCCTACCCCGACTGCCCCGCCAACACCTATCCCCACCCCTCCCCTACCCCCCACCGCCCCAACACCCATCCCCACCCCTCCCCTACCCCCACCGCCCCAACACCCATCCCCACCCCTCCCCTACCCCGACTGCCCCAACACCCATCCCCACCCCTCCCCTACCCATCGCCCACCGCCCCAACACCCATCCCCACCCCTCCCCTACCCATCGCCCACCGCCCCAACACCCATCCCCACCCCTCCCCTACCCCATCCCCGCCGACCCACCAACACCCATCCCCACCCCTCCCCTACCCCGACTGCCCCGCCGCCCCAACACCCATCCCCACCCCTCCCCTACCCCGACTGCCCCGCCGCCCCAACACCCATCCCCACCCCTCCCCTACCCCATCCCCGACTGCCCCGCCAACACCCATCCCCACCCCTCCCCTACCCCGACTGCCCCGCCAACACCTATCCCCACCCCTCCCCTACCCCCCACCGCCCCAACACCCATCCCCACCCCTCCCCTACCCCCCACCGCCCCAACACCCATGCCCACCCCTCCCCTACCCCCCACCGCCCCAACACCCATCCCCACCCCTCCCCTACCCCCCACCGCCCCAACACCCATCCCCACCCCTCCCCTACCCCGACTGCCCCGCCAACACCCATCCCCACCCCTCTCCTACCCCCATCCCCGCCGACCCACCAACACCCATCCCCACCCCTCCCCTACCCCGACTGCCCCGCCAACACCCATCCCCACCCCTCCCCTACCCCGACTGCTCCGCCAACACCCATCCCCACCCCTCCCCTACCCCGACTGCCCCGCCAACACCCATCCCCTACCCCTCTCCTACCCCCATCCCCGCCGACCCACCAACACCCATCCCCACCACTCCCCTACCCCGACTGCCCCGCCAACACCCATCCCCACCCCTCCCCATCCCCCGCCAACACCCATCCCCACCCCTCCCCTCCCCCATCCCCCACCACCCCAACACCCATCCCCACCCCTCCCCTACCCCGACTGCCCCGCCAACACCCATCCCCACCACTGCCCTACCCCGACTGCCCCGCCAACACCCATCCCCACCACTCCCCTACCCGACTGCCCCGCCAACACCCATCCCCGCCCCTCCCCTACCCCGACTGCCCCGCCAACACCCATCCCCACCCCTCCCCTCCCCCATCCCCCACCGCCCCAACACCCATCCCCAACACTCCCCTACCCCGACTGCCCCGCCAACACCCATCCCCACCACTCCCCTACCCCCATCCCCGCCGACCCACCAACACCCATCCCCACCACTCCTCTACCCCGACTGCCCCGCCAACACCCATCCCCACCACTCCCCTACCCCGACTGCCCCGCCAACACCCATCCCCGCCCCTCCCCTACCCCGACTGCCCCGCCAACACCCATCCCCACCCCTCCCCTCCCCTCCCCCATCCCCCACCGCCCCAACACCCATCCCCACCACTCCCCTACCCCGACTGCCCCGCCAACACCCATCCCCACCCCTCCCCATCCCCTGCCAACACCCATCCCCACCCCTCCCCTCCCCCATCCCCCACCGCCCCAACACCCATCCCCACCCCTCCCCTACCCCGACTGCCCCGCCAACACCCATCCCCACCACTGCCCTACCCCGACTGCCCCGCCAACACCCATCCCCGCCACTCCCCTACCCCGACTGCCCCGCCAACACCCATCCCCGCCCCTCCCCTACCCCGACTGCCCCGCCAACACCCATCCCCACCCATCCCCCACCGCCCCAACACCCATCCCCAACACTCCCCTACCCCGACTGCCCCGCCAACACCCATCCCCACCACTCCCCTACCCCCATCCCCGCCGACCCACCAACACCCATCCCCACCACTCCCCTACCCCGACTGCCCCGCCAACACCCATCCCCTACCCCTCTCCTACCCCCATCCCCGCCGACCCACCAACACCCATCCCCACCACTCCCCTACCCCGACTGCCCCGCCAACACCCATCCCCACCCCTCCCCATCCCCCGCCAACACCCATCCCCACCCCTCCCCTCCCCCATCCCCCACCGCCCCAACACCCATCCCCACCCCTCCCCTACCCCGCCAACACCCATCCCCACCACTCCCTATCCCCGACTGCCCCGCCAACACCCATCCCCACCCCTCCCCTACCCACATCCCCGCCGACCCACCAAGACCCATCCCCACCACTCCCCTACCCCGACTGCCCCGCCAACACCCATCCCCACCACTCCCCTCCCCCATCCCCCACCGCCCCAACACCCATCCCCACCACTCCCCTACCCCGACTGCCCCGCCAACACCCATCCCCACCACTCCCCTCCCCATCCCCCGCCAACACCCATCCCCACCCCTCCCCTACCCCCATCCCCCACCCCCCACCACCACCCATCCCCTACCCCCATCCCCCACCAACACCCCTCCCCTACCCCCATCCCCCACCACCACCCCTCCCCTACCCCCATCCCCCACCACCACCCCTCCCCTACCCTATCCCCACCCCTCCCCATCCCCCACCGCCCCAACACCCATCCCCCACCCCTCTCCTACCCCCATCCCCCACCGCCCCAACACCCATCCCCACCCACCGCCCCGCCCACTCCCTCCCACGTGGCGGCCCATCCTCCAATCACACCTCGCCCGTCCTTCCCGCTCGCGCCGCGGCCGTTGGCGGTTTGGAGCGCGCCCAAGCCCACGTGGCGGCGGACTCGCCCTATCACAGCCCGGCGTTTCTTCCCGCGCTCCTCCGCCCGCTCGAGCTCCGGCCGTTGGGGCTCAAACCGCGCGGCTCCCGGTGCGGCCGGTGCTGCAGAGGTGGTGCTGACCCCACAGACCGTGTCACTGGGCTGATACTCGCACACCCAGGGTTGTTGGTGCCCCGGGGACGGTGCTGACAGGACAGGCAGTGTCACTGGTGGTGATACCCACAGCTTTTCCCATTGCTTTGCCGGAACAACTGAGACCATTCCCCACTGCCGTTGATAAAGAAGTGGTGAAGTGAGGTTCAGCAGCTGGAAGGTGAGAACCCCCACGGGCGTCCCCAACACTGACAGATCTGGGTGTCCCAATGTTGTTTTAGCCACCAACACAGAAGGTTGGACGTTGATGTTGCCGCCCCGAGTGAGGGGCTCAGGAGAAGGTCAGCTGAAGGAACCAGGTGGCGTGGACACATTCTGGAAGGGTCACCTGGAGGGAGAACCTCGTCTTCATGGGGTTGGATTAGCTGTGGAAATTGAGCTGGTTGTCACTTTACCAACGGCAGCTTTGGAAGAAATGAATGTCTCCTGACCCTGTGGGTGACTGTAAAATGGAACCAGCTCACTCCTGGCACCGGTGTCTACGCTCTGGGTGTTGGAGATGGGGCCAGAGAGCGTTTCTTCTGCATCTCTCAACCAATCCTGGCCTGAATTCAAATGGGAAACAAATTGTTTCCCTTTGGTGATTTTGATGCAAGAATTAGAAAGGGCAGAAACCTTTGGAAATTGGGGATGTGCAATTGGCACGTAAAGAGAGGCAAAGGCAACTTCAGCAGAACCCTCGCAGGTCAGGCAGCATCTATGGAGGCAAAGGGACAGTTGACGTTTTGGTTCAAGACCCTTCAGTCCAGATGAAGGTCTCAACTTGAGATATCAACTATTCCTTTGCCTCCACAGATGCCGTCTGACCCTGAGTTCCTCCAACATTTTGTTTCTTGCCACAGGTTCCAGCATCTGCAGTCTCTTCTGTCTTCAAGAGAATCCTCCTCCTGATGAACTGTATAGAACAGGGACTCCTCGTCACTCACACACTGCATTGTCGAGAGATGATACAAGACCTCATGGCAGCACCCTCGATCCAAGCACTGGCATCATTCTCATTGCCGCAAGGGACCTTAAGGATGTTGAAATGACAAAGTTGACAGCTACTGGACTGAGTGCCAAATCACAAGAGAAATTCTGATAAATTGCAATGTACGAGAAAGTATTGTGTTCAGTTCTGGTCATCTCATTATAGGAAGGATGTGGAAGCTTTAGAGAGGGTGCAGAGGAGATTTACCAGGATGTTGCCACAGTGGGACAATGGCCAGCACGAGGGGACATAATTTTAAGGTGATTGGAGGAAGGTGTAAGGGGGATGGCAGGGGTAAGTGTTTTTTTTTTTTTACACAGAGTGGTGGGTGCATGGAAGGCACTGCCTGCAGAGGTTGTGGGGGCAGATACATTCGGGACATTTAAGAGACGGTTAGATAGATACATGAATGATAGAAAAACAGGGGGCCTATGTGGGAGAGAGGGGTTAGATAGATCTTAGAGCAGGATAAAATGTGGGCACAACATTGTGGGCCGAAGGGCCTGTACTGTGCTGTAGTGTTATATGTTCTGTGTTCTACCCATTGACCAAAGAAAGAAGCGAGATCAAGTCCCTAAAGGAGAACGTCACTATTGTGGTAGAATGGGACATTGGGCTAGAAGTTGCAGGCCTTGTTCTCAAAAATGGTAGAGGCCACATTTGAGGAATTGCAGTGAAAGATGCCTCAGTGAGTGGCTGCATGCATTTTGAAGATGGTATACACTGCAACCGTGGTACATCAGTGGTGGAGGGAGTGAACCTTCAGGTTGCTGATTGGTCATCAATCAGATTGCTTTATCATGGATGGTGTCAAGATCCTTGAGTGTTGGCAGAGCTGTGATCATCCAAGGAGGTGAAGAGTATTCCATCATGTTTTACAACTGCAGTTCACTCTGGGTGATAATGTTCTCTGCAGTCCTGCTGCTGAGCAGTTTAAATGATATCTTCCCCCTCATGGACCACTGTTGAGAGCAATCAATCCTGCCCATGGATTCTAGGCTGCATCCTATTTTTAAACATCTCCATTGACTCTTTATTCAGCCTCCTCTGCTCCAAAGAAAACAGCCTCATTTTATCCAGTCTGTCTTTGACTAAAATAATTCAGCCCTTGCAACATCCTCTCGTCTCCTGTTAAATGTTACAACCAATCCCTCACTCCACAACAAATCCTAGCTCTCCACGGAGTGGGGGCGGGCAGCTAGAAACAGCACCAAATATGCCAACACAGGGTGTCAACCTGGCAATGCTGCATCTCAAAACTGCATGTCTGTTAAACAGCAAAAGTAGCATGCAATAGCCAAAGCTAGGTGTCCCATGAACAAGAGATCAGATCAAAGCTCTACAGTCCTGCCACATGAAGTTATGAATGGTGATGGGTAGTGAGATGAGGAGGCTCCAATACCACTAAGCTCCAGTCTGGTGGAGCTCAGCACATAATAGCTAAAGACAAGGCTCGAGTGCTATTGTGTTCCAGAACCAGTTCTACCCCTCCCCAAACTGTTTTAGTGCTCCAAATCACTGATATCTGTCCAACCCTGGATAGTTGTGCTCATGTGATTCCAGATCCTCAGTGCAGTAGACTTGTAGCTGCCCTCTGAAAATGTATAGCATAACCTTGCATTCAATGACTCCGTCCTCCGCACCCCCCCCCCTTTCTCTGTCTCCCCAGCACATAAAGAGGAAAGCTGTGTACAAATAGAATCCATCTCTCTTCCTTTTCAACCACCCTCTCCCCACAGTTGGGGAGTTCTGATGAAAGGTCATCAACCTGAAATGTTTGCTCTGTTTCACACCCCACAGTGGCTGCTTGACCTGCTGAGTATTTCCAACATTTACTATTTCTAATTCTTTCCACCTTGCACAAGGACAAGTTCTGCCAATGACCTTGAGGCATGTTGTCTGCTCAAGGCTGTGAAAGCGATGGAATCCAAAGAAGAGTGACAAGTTGTATCCAAGGCTTCCCCAGTGGCATGAAACAATGGGGTTGGGCGATTGGTGCTTTTGCATTTGGAAGGCTGTTGCAATGGGGTCAGTACTTGGTCATTTGCTATTTTTAATATATAAATTAATGATGGCAACTTAAATGTAGGGGGCGTTATGCAGTTGGAAAAATGGTGCATTTCATTGACAGGAGGAAAGCAGACTGGAGGAAAATATAGATGGTGGGGTCAGATGGGCAGAAAAATGGCAAGTAGAATTTAATCCAGAGAAGTGTTGGGGAATGTGTTTGGGAAGGTGCAACACAAGGAAAAGAAATAGACAATAAATGGAAAAATATTGAGTTATGTGGAGAAGTAAGGGACAGATCTTTAAAGTTAGTGGAACAGATCAAGAAGATGGTAGTAAAGGCCAATGGCATACTTTCCCTCATTAGTCAACACATATGATGTAGGAGCAGTGATGCTGGAACATTCAACATTAGTTGGACACCTTCTTGGATACGACATACGTTTCTCTTCACCACAGTGCAGCAAGGCTGAGAATGTACTGGAGAGGGTGCAGTGGCAATTTACGAGGATGCTGCAGAACTGGAAACTTCCTGGATGTCTTCTCTATCCACAAAAGAGATACTGGATGACTGGAGGACAGCAAATGCAGCAGCTACCTTTATTCAAGAAAGACACCGGGGATAAGCCTGGTAATTAAAGGCTGTGAGTCTAACATCAGTAATAGTTAAATTTTTGAAAAAAAATCTGAGAGACAGGACAAATCTGCATGCAGAAGTAGGGATTAAAGTTAGCCTGGCTTTTTAAGGGGAGATCTTCAGAGACCAATTGAGTTTTTGGAAAAGGTAACTAAGTATTGGTATTGGTTTATTATTGTCACTTGTACTGAGGTACAGTGAAAAACTTGTCTTGCATACTGTTCGTACAGATCAATTCATTACATAGTGCAGTTACATTGAGTTAGTACAAAGTGCATTGAGGTAGTACGGGTAAAAACAGTAACAGTACAGAGTAAAGTGTCACAGCTACAGAGAAAGTGCAGTGCAGTAAGGTGCAAGGTCACAACAAGGTAGATCGTGAGGTCAGAGTCCATTTCATTGTATAAGGGAACCGTTCAATAGTCTTATCACAGTGGGGTAGAGTTGATGAGGATGTAGTCTACATGATCTCCCACATTGGAGACTGGTCAAAAAGATAAGGGCCCATGGGAGCCAGAGCGAGTTGGCAAATTGGATTTGAAATTGTCCTGGTGTAGGAGGCCAAGAGTGATTGTCGAGGGTGTTTTTGTGACTGGGAGCCTGTGACTGGTGGGATACCATATGGATCAGCATTGAGATGCTAAATGTGTTTTTTTTCCCACAAACAATACACAAGTTTATTCAATTAAAAGCACTACAAAAAGATGCATAACTACATCAACCATTACAATAATCACTGCAACAAAAAGAACTATACATATGTATAACTACATCAGATTCAAAGTAAACTACAGCAAAACACTTTCAAATTAAAATACCATTGACACCACCTACAACACACTTGATCTCCTGGGGGGGGGGGGGGGCACCGATCCTGGAGATCTCCCAGGGTGCCTGCAGATACCGCATGCTCCCCCTCCAAGGACACCCGGGCATGGCCATAAACCCAGAAGAGGGGTGGGCAGTTGGCCTGGGCAGAACCCTCGACTGCCCGCTGCCTGGAGCCGTGAATGGGCAGCTTGGCCAGGCCCAGCAACAAACCGACCAGGAGATCCCCCGAGCACTAACTGTCTTTTGCTTGAACAATCTAGCTGTGGCAATAGGATGTATGTTTAGTAAGTCTGCAGATGACATGAACATTGTTTGTGTTGTTGATGGTGAGTCTCGTTATCAAACAATATTGATGTGTTAGTAAGATGGGCAGAGCAACTTAATTCTGTAATATGTGAGGCAATGAATTTTGGGAGGACTATTAAGGCTATGATGAACACAGTGAACGGTAGGATCCTGGCAAGTGCTGCAGAACAAGGGCACCTTGATGTACATGTCCAACGATCTCTGAAGGCAGCAGCATAGCTAGATAAAGTGTTTAAAATGCAAATGGATACTTGCCTTCACTAATCAGGGCATAGAGTCAAAGAGTAGGGAGGTTATGATACAATCACATGAAGCGTTAGCTGGGCCACAGTTGGAGTACTGTATGTAGTTCTGGTAGCCATAATTTTGGAAGGGTGTTCTTGTACTGTCGAAGGTGCATTGTAGATTCACCAGAATGTTGCCAAGGATGGAATATTTCAGCTATAATGTGAGCCTGGATAGACTGGATGATGCTGGAGGAGCTCATCAGGCCAGGCAGCATCCGTGGAGAAAAGCAGGCGGTCAATGTTTTGGATCAGGACCCTTCTTCAGGACTGGAGATAGGAAAAGGGGAAGCCCAATATATTGGAGGGAAAAGCAGAGCAGTGATAGGTGGACAAAAGAGGGGAGGCAGGATGGGCACAGGGTGGTGATAGGTAGATGCAGGTAAGATGGTGATAGGCAGGTGCAGGGGAGGAGGGGAGAGCAGATCCACTGGGGGATGGGTCAAAGGTAAGGAGAGAAAGGAAAAAAAGTAGAAAAAAAAGAGGCTAGGAAAGGGAAGAAGGGAAGAAGCATAGTTGCCGGGGGGGGGATTACCAAAAGTGGGAGAATTCAATGTTCATGCTGTTAGGCTGCAAGGTTCCAAGATGGAAAATGAGGTGCTGTTCCTCCAGTTTGCGCTTGGAATTCTGGCAGTGGAGGAGGCCGAGGACTGACATATCAGTGATAGTGTGGGGGGGGGGGGGGGTTGAAGTGACTGGCAACAGGGAGATGCAGATCGCGGTTACGGACAGAGAGCGGGTGTTCTGTGAAACGGTCACCTAGTCTGCATTTGGTCTCGTCAATGTAGAGGAGGCCACACTTGGAGCACGGAATGCAGTAGATGATATTAAGGGAGGTGCAGGTGAATCTCTGTCTCACCTGAAAGGACTGTTTGGGTCCCTGGATGGAGGTGATGGAGAAAAAGGGATAGCATGCTTGCAAGAGACAGGGTTGCTATTCCCTTTCACTCAATTTCTCCACCTCTGCCACATCTGCTCCCATGATGAGGCTTTCTACTCCAGGACATCCGAGATGTCCAACTTCTTTTCTAACTGGGGTTTCCCCCCAGCTGTGGTTGAGAGAGCTCGCACCTGTATCTCTGCCATTTCCCACATCTCTGCTCTCACCCCCACCCCTCCCAGACCCAACAGGGATAGGATCCCCCTTGTCCTCACATTTCATCCCACCAGCCCACGTATCCAAAACATCATTCTCTGCCACTTCCTCCATCTCCAACAGGACCCCACCACCAAGCATATCTTCCCCTCCCCACCCCTTTCTGCCTTTCGCAGGGAACGCTCTCTCCGCAACTCCCTCGTTCACTCCCTCCCCCTCCCCCCCCCATCCTGCTCCCACCCTGGGAACTTTCCACTGTCCCTGCCATAGGTGCAACACCTGCCCCCTACATCACCTCCATCCAGGGACCCAAACAGTCCTTTCAGGTGACAGAGATTCACCTGCACCGCCCTTAATATCATCTACTGCATTCGGTGCTCCAAGTGTGGCCTCCTCTACATTGACGAGACCAAATGCAGACTAGGTGACCGTTTCACAGAACACCCGAGCTCTGTCCGTAACCGCGATCTGCATCTCCCTGTTGCCAGTCACTTCAACTCCCCCTCTCACACTGTCACTGATCTGTCAGTCCTCGGCCTCCTCCACTGCCAGGAGAATTCCAAGCGCAAACTGGAGGAACAGCACCTCATTTTCCGCCTTGGAACCTTGCAGCCTAACGGCATGAACATTGAATTCTCCCACTTTTGGTAATCCCCACCACCTTGCTTCTTCCCTTCTTCCCTTTCGTAGCCCCTTCTTTCCTTTCTCTCCTTAACTTTGACCCATCCCCTGATGGATCTGCTCTCCCCTCCTCCCACACACCTGCCTATCACTATCTCTTACCTGCATTTACCTACCACCACCCTGTGCCCACCCCACCTCCCCTCTTTTATCCACCTATCACTGCTCTGCTTTTCCCTCCAATATATTGGGCTTCCCCTTTCCCTATCTTGAAGAAGGGTCCTGACCTGAAACTTTGACCGCCTGCTTTTCTCCACAGATGCTGCCTGGCCTGCTGAGCTCCTCCAGCATCATCGTGTTTTTCATCTAGATTCCAGCATCTGCAGTCCTTTGTTTCTCTGGATAGACTGGTTTGTTTTTCTTGGAGAGGAGAGGGCTGAGAGGGGACCTGATTGAAATGCACAACACTCTGAGCAATAGAAACAGGGTAGATAGTGAGAAACATTTCTCCTTCGCAGAGGTGTCTACAGCTGAGAACAGATTTATGGGAAAGAGCAAGAGATTTAGAGGCACTTTGAGGAAGAATATTTTCATCTGGAGGTTGTATTCTGGGTCATGGGGAAGGCAGTACTCTCACAACATTTAGGAAGTGTTTAGATGAATTATTGAAACACTATGGTATAAAGGGCTGTGGACTGCATGCTGCAAAATGGGATTGGTATGCATGGGTACTTGATGGCCAGCAACGATACAGTGGTTAGAAAGGACTCTGACTCCACAACTGGAAAATTGATGCAATGAAGAAAAATTGGATGCTTGATTTTCTTTGGAACAGAAGAGGCTGAGGGGAGACATTATTGAACATTGGAAGATAACGAATGGTCTCCCGTGTCGCACATTTTCTATGATTCTGTCTATAAAGATCCTCCCCCCCCCCACACCTCCATTCTCTGCCACACTCTTACTTCCTTCTCTGTCTTCCTCTCTATGTCTCCATCTCTCCACCCTCTGTTCTCTTATCACTCCTCCTGCTCCCCATCACACTGTGTTCAGGGAGAGAGGGTGTTAGCAAAGGCTTCCTGCAATGAACTGAGTGAGGGGTAACCAGAAACAAGAAGCAGAGGACCAAGTTGTCGTTAGCAGTAGAGGGAGGCACTGAAACCCTAGCATTACCTCTGCCTCTCATTTCTTTTCCTCTTTGCATGCCTCCATCTATTGTTCATCTGCCATTGTCTCACAACTCCACCCCCTTCCCTCTCCTACCTGGCTCAAACTGCCAGTCATCTTTCACCCCTCCTCAGTCCACCAGTCACTTCTGAATCCTGTCTCTCCACTCCTCTTTACACTGGCCACCCCCCCTCTCCTCCCTTACTCCTGATGTAGGGTTTCGACCCAAAACGTTGACAGTTCCTTTCCTGCCACAGATGATGCCTGACCTGCTGATTTCCTCCAGCAGATTGTTTGTTTGGCCAGCTCTTGTAGAAAGAGTATCCATAGTGGCTGCTTCAGTATAGTTTGTGTCAGTGTGGAGGGATGGTGAGATGATGGGGGCACAGGCAGTGGCGATAGAAGCAGCAGCAGGGTGGACATTTAGGATATAAAGGCAGGAGTTTAGCCTTGTTGCAGGTAGTTGTTGCCCAATACCTGTGTACAGTTGTTGTGACACAGATTCAGGGTGTCAGAGGGCAAGGGCTCTGAACACAGTCTGGCAGTAAATGATTTATTTACAAAAGACAAACGTGGGACGATCACAACGGGAGTAAAATACACACACACACACACACACACACACACACACACAAAAAACGAACTAGGTACAGATAATCAAGGAAAAACAATACAATACCCGCCACCCCTTGACTCAGTGCAGGCACGGCTCTGTGCTACTAGGGACACTAACTAAAACGCTCCCAACCCTTTAACAGTGCACACCTCACCAATGATTTCTCCAGCGCCGTCCCTCGGTCCTTGGCCTGACATGAAGTAAGGTGGTCCCTCGGAGACAAAAGAGTAAGAGCTGAGCACATAAGGCACTCTTTATAGTACTGGAGGGCTGGGGGATCCAGCCCAGGTAATTTACAAAGGCCAATGGTCAGGTGTGCGCTGATGGGTGGGATGGGGCCAAACCTTGATTGGCAGTGATGTGTCTTCTGACCAGGTAGCAGTGGTGTGTCTTCCGACCAGGTAGGGGGCTGTGCTGTCATCCACGACCCTCCACAATACAACAGTGAATATTACTTGCCACTTATCAGCCCTGGATGTTGTGCAGGTCTTGCCACCTGCAGACACTGAAAGATGGTTTCATTATTTTATATCCATGTTTGGACCAAGGTTGTAATAAGAGCTGAAGACCGGTCCTGGTGGAACCCAAAATAAACATAAATAAGCAGGTTATTGGAAAGTAGGTGTTGCTTGGTCCTATGATTAGCTTCACCTTCCACCACCTTGCTGATGATTGAGGATAGTCTGATGGGCATAGAAAATAGGAACAGAAGCAGGCCATTCAGACTTCTGCCCTTCTCCACCATTTGATGCAGTCACGGCTGATCCCCTGTCTCAGTACCATTTTACTGAGTCTCTCCATACACCCTGAAGCCATTTGTCCAGAAATCTATCACGCTCCTTAAATATATTCAGCAACTTGTCTTCCACTGGCTCTGTGACAGACAATTTCACTCAGAGCTTCCCCACTGAATGAAGAAATATCTCCTCCTCTCATCCCCAAATGTGTTACCCTATATCCTGAGACAGTGACTCCTCATTCCACCACCCCCCCTTCCTGCCAACCCAGTCAGGGAAAACATCCTTCCTACATCTAGTCTGTGTAGCCCTATCAGAATTTTGAATGACTCAAATGGGATCTCCTCTTGTTCTTATAAACTCCAGTAAACATAAGCCAAGTTGTCCCACTCTCTCCTGGTGACAGTCTTGCCATCCCAGAAATGGATTGATGAATCTCTCCTACACTCTGTCCATGACATGCATATTCCTTATTTGATAAGGAAACAAAGACTGTACACAGTAGTCAGGTGGGGTCTCACTGAAGTCCTGTATAATGATTGGAAAATATCCTTGCTCCTGTACTCAACAAAAAGTCCATAAACCATTTGCTTTCTTAATTTGCTGGATTGGAGTTGTCTCACTCTTTATGCGGACAAAGCATAAGACATAGGAGCAGAGTTAGGCCATTCAGCCCATTGAGTCTGCTCTGCCATTCGATCATGGCTGATTTATTTTTCCCTCTCAAACCATTCTCCTGCCTTCTGCCTGTAACCTTTGACGCCCTTACTGATCGAGAATCTATCAACCTCCACTTTAAATATACCCAATCACTTGGCCTCCACGGCCGTCTGTGGCAATGAATTCCACAGATTCACCACCCTCTGGCTAAAGAAATTCCTCCTCATCTCAGTTCTAAAGGGACATCCTCTTATTCTGAGGCTGTGCCCTCTGGTCCTAGAATCTCCCACCACTGGAAACATCCTCTCCACGTCCACTCTATCCAGGCCTTTCAATATTCAGTAGGTTTCAATGAGATTCCCCCTCATCCTTATAAACTACAGTGAGTACAGGCCCAGAGCCATGAAATGCTCCTCATATGTTAACCCTTTCACCCCTGGGATCATTCTTGTAAACCTCCTCTGGACCCTCTCCAATGCCAGCACATCCTTCCTTAGATATGCAGCCCAAAACTGCTCACAATACTCCAAGTGTGGCCTGACCAATGCCTTATAAAGCCTCAGCATTACATCCTTGCTTTTATATTCTAGTCCTCTCGAAATGAATGCTAACATTGCGTTTGCCTTCCTTACTACTGACTCAACCTGCAAGTTAACCTTAAGGATTAGGACTCCCAAGTCCCTTTGCACCTCCAATTTCTGAATTCTCTCCACATTTAGAAAATAGTCTACGCCTTTATTCCTTCTACCAAAGTGCATGACCATACACTTCCTTTTGCTGTATCCCATCTGCCACTTCTTTGCCCATTCTCCCAAACTGTCCAAGTCCTTCTGAAGTTCAAACCTCAGCAATTTTCCAGATCATAGATAGAGTAAACAGTGGGTATCTTCCTTCCCAGGGTCAAAATGTCTAATACCAGAGGGCATACATTTAAGGTGAGAGGGGGAAAATTCAAAGGTGATGTGCAGGGTAGGTTTTTTTGCACAGAGAGCAGTAGGTGCCTGGAATGCACTGCCAGGGATGGTGGTGAAGGCAAATACAATAGAGGCATTTAAGAGACTCTCAGATGGGCACTTGCACGTGCAGAGAATGGAGGAATGTGGACCATGTGCAGTCAGAAGGGATTAGGTGTCATTAGTTTGGTGCAACATCGTGGGCCGAAGGGCCTGTTCCTGTGCTGCACTGTTCTATCATCAAGCAGTGTTGTGGCTCTACTGGGATGTTGGAGGGAGACATGGTCAGTTATGGGCCAGAATCTTCAGCATTACAGCTGGAATATTGTCTGTTCCCATAGGCATTTATGTAGTGCTTTTTCTTGATATCACCGTGAAGACTGGCTGTGTGATGGTGGGGACATCGTGTGGATATTGAGATGGATCATTTACTTGGCACTTCTGGCTGAAGCAAATACTTCACTGTTGTGTTAAGCTCCACCATGGGTGAGAATAGGGATGTCTTGTCTTGTGAAATTAACACCACTCCTGTGAAAGTACCCTGCTCCTAGCTCCCTGCTGTGACACACATCATCCCCACTGTGAAACTCCTTCGTTGTGCAATTCCCCCTATAAATCTGCACCCAAGGATCCCTATGCTATATGAAACACTGCTCTAGGAATATTCCTGCCCTGTGAAATTCCACCCGCTGCCCTTTGGAACTCAATCCTAGGAATGTCTCTACCATGTGAAAATCCACACTGTGGGACTCTAGTCTGGAACCATAACTATCCCCTGAAATTCAACCCTGGCCAGTGCCTTACAAGTCCCACCTTGGGAATATTCCTGGCATCTTGAATAGTCAAGTCAAGTTGAGTTTATTGCCATGTGCACAAGTACGGTGAGGTACAGGTACAATGAAAAACTTGCTTGCAGCAGCATCACAAGCACGTAGGTTCAGACAACACACAAAAAATAAATTATACATGAATTATACAAGACAGTGAAAAGAGTACAAAACAAGACCTTAGAGAAACAAACCACAATCAGAGACGTCCATGCTAGTGCAAGAAATGGTCTGTAGTGTTCCATTGCTGAGGTAGGATTAGGGAGCTGTATGCCGATCCCAGTTTGCTGAACCTGCAGCTTGGAAATCCCACTGCCCTTATAAAATCCACAATGTGAAGCACCTTTTCCTGAGAAACTTCACCTTGGTTATCTCCCTAACCTGTAAGATCACGAAACTGCACCCTGGCAATATGCCTACTCCATGAAATTCCACCCTGGGTATATCCAACTGCCATGTGTGACTCCATCCTGGGAATCTTCCTTCCCTATCAAACACCACCCTGGCAAAATCCCTACTCCATGAAACATCACTGGCCTGTAAAACTCCATGGAACCTCCATTTCCTGGGTGACTTAAGTCTGGGTTTATCCCCACCTAGTGAGACTTTACCTGGGAATATTGCTTCACTGTGAAACATCAAACACAGAACAGTACAGCACAAGAACAGACCCTTCAGCCCACCATGTCTGAACTGACCATGATGCCAAATTAAACTCAGCCCATCTGCCTGCATATAATCCATATTCTTCCATTCCCTGCATGTGCATGTGCATGTCTAAATGCCTCTTAAACATCACTGTCATATCTGTTTCCATCACCAACTGCCTGCACGGAACTCCACCCTGGAATATCCCTCCCATGTAAAATTTCACCCAGGCAATATCCCCGTTCTGTGAAATTACAGCCTGGGAATCCCACTGCCTTGCAAAATTGGACTTTGGAAATATTCCAATCATGTTGAACACAAATCTGTGGATACCCCAATTCAATTCAATTGAACTCAAGCACGGGAATCCCACCATCCAGTGCTCTGGGATTTATCCCTGACAAAGGATAATATGAGGATATATCCCTGACAAACTCCACCCCGGAAATACTTCTGTGGGATTCTGCCCTGGGAAACCCACCAGTCTGTGAAATTCCACCTCAGGAATATCCTTACCTTGTGAATCTTTGCTCTGTTAATCCCTGAGCTGTAGATTGTTGTGCTTAATACCAAATTATATTAGAGATATTACTGACAACTGGTGAAAGATAAACTTAGTTTTACTCAAACACTTATTTGCAAAGACAAATCACGACTTACACAGTACACTACCCATCAAGACACAGGTGATCGGTCTTTCACTTCTGTTCCTTTGTTCTGTGAGTCCAACACTCAGGGCTCCTCCCTCTGAGAGTTGGCTCTTGGTTCTCACAGCGAATTCCAGGACTCAGTAAGGAGTTAAATCCTGTTTCCAAGACCCATCTTCCTCCTATCTCTTCTGTTCTCTTCCAATGAGATGAAGCCACATTGATAGCCCAGTCCCGGTCTGACCCATTTCACCCATTTTTGTCCCATTACCACTGTACTACTGGATGTTACATTGCCACCTCCACCTGCCACTTCACCGACTGCAAAACCACTTAGTTGTTGGTAGTGAGCTAATCAAGTACACCGAAAACATATGATTGATTTCTCCTGACAACTCAGACAAGGACTCAACACCTCCAGTCAGCTTAGCTCTTCTTCCTGCTGTTGAAGTCATGGATGTCGTTGAGATGTGTTGGAACTGGAGATGTTGTTATCCAGAAGATTCTTCAGAAGTCAAGAATGAGGCACCAATCCTATGGTTACAGCCAAATTTATTGGATGTTCATCAAAGTACAGGTTAGGCAGTATCAGCCTGTAACAGTAAGTAGCAGCGGGGAACAACAAGGAACAAAGGACTGCTCCTTGTGTTCTCTCTTTATACCACAAACCTGTCTGAACCAGCAAGATACGGGACTCATCACTCACTGAAAACAGAGCACAGTGGAAAAGTACTGAGTTACACTGCCATAACACTTCAGGCTTATAGACAAAGGAAAATAAAGAAATGCAGAGCCGAATATACTAAAAGTTACAAATGTTTACAGACAAATGGGTTATTATACAAACATATAAGCAAGCGTAAAGAAAACTAAAACTAGAAGGAAAACAACAATCTAGACCCTAATCCAACAGTCCCCTTTGATTCAAAATACAACATCTTGAATCAATACATCAGAGGTAGAAAAACATGCCATACCAGCATGGAATAAGACTTAATCACCCCTGAGATAAGAACGTCAAAGGAAACTCATACAGGTATGTCATAATCAGGTGTATGAGGTGTACAGAGTGGAGCAGTTGGTGATCTGTCTTTACTCTGTCCCATGGACAAGAGATTCAGAGACTTTGCTCAATGTCTTCTGGCTGGTTGTGATTTAATCACTGTAGCCCAGTGGCGTAGGCACTGAGTTAGTGGTTACTAGCAGATTAACCTCAGTGCTTGCTGTCTCCATCTTCACTTCCTGGTGCCACCTTAGCTCGCTTGCAGTGGCTAACATGTATCCACTTACTTTTTCCTTCGACCTTTACTGCTGAGTTAGTAGTTAGCAGCCTCGTCCTCTGGTATTGCTGTCCATCGACTGAGAAAGCCAACCACGGTTGACATTCAGGCATCAGGGGTACAGACCAGAACCTGTTGACTATGTCAATGACTGTGAGCTGCTCGTGTGATGGCTTCAGTGCATTGAGAATGGTTGATGGGTCAGCCACTAGAGGGTTTAACCTGTCAGCGCATTGATTGGCTGTCAGCATCCAGATGCCATTCACTTTCTTCAGGCCAAACCAGTCTGTATGATAGACTGTGGGTTTTGACAAGAATTCCCCATCCCTCCAGTTGGTTAATGATAGGTAAAATATCTTTAATGTATGTTTTGCTGTACTACTTAGTACATAGGGGCACCTTTTCTGACAGGGTCCATTTCCAGAAGGCCACAGTCATTTTTCTCCTTCAACCATACTCTGTGATTTGTTAGTTCAGATTTGACCTACTGTATTAGGTTCCAGGCATCTCTACCATTCATGAACTCAAGGGTGGAGTTCAGGGTCAACGAAACATCCATTCCAAGGAGAGGTTGCGAGCTGTCTCCCACCCAAAATTGTATTTTTTGTAAATGAGGACCAAGCTGCACTTCAACTGGTATAGTTTTGTTTAGAATGATTTTCTGTCCTCCAGCACCATAGGCACATTTGTGAATATTGGTCAGTGGCACTTTGCATTTTTGGGCAATAATTTGGGCCATAGATGTTAGCTCAGCTCTGATATCCAACAAGAATTCAACACATTCATTTTCAATCAGTAGTTTAACACATAGACCATCTATGTTTTATTCTATCAGGGCAAGCAAGGGCTTCAGGGAAGGAGTTAGTTGTTTTTTGACTCTGGGACTGCGTCCAAAAGCCGCCTAGTCAGTTTTTGAAACTGTGTCATCAGGTCACGGTCTTCCGACATTGGTGGAGCTGATGGTTGAGGCTGTTTCCATTGACCACCTTTTTTTGGCCTGCAGCTTCTAGCCCAATGTCCCATTCTACCACAATAGTGACATTCTCCTTTAGGGACTTGGTCTCGCTTCTTCCATTGGTCAACAGGTAGCCCTGTCTGTAATGTTCTCACTCAAGCTTCCATGTCTCATTCCACTTTAGTAGTGGCTTCCACTAACTGGCTGATTGAAGTGCCAGTTTTATTCCAATTTGATTTTGTTAAACTAATGATTGTGGCAACATCTGGCTCCAGGCCATCCATAAAGGTTGACTTCAGTGTACCATAGTCAGATGTTATCTTCATTTACCATTGGCACTCCTGAGTGGTTCAACCACACAGTTCTGAAGCATTCCTCATATTCAGGGATGTCCTCAGAGTTCTTTTACTTGCAGCTGTCTACCTTTCCCCAGTCTGTTGGTGTTGGTGTTTGTTCATGCAACCACATCTTAATGGCATTCCAACCACCTTGTAGATTTTGCTTATCTCCCATGTCAGTACTAACTCTTCACATCAATTGTTTGACTTGACAAGGAAGTAACATAGTGGCCAGAATTTGGATGTCATCATATGTGTGTAGGTCGTATAGATTCTTAATACGCAAAGTTCAGTCCAGGTCTTTGAACTTCCTTTTTTAGGAAGTGGGACTTCTTTAGATCGTCTATCAATTTTCTCAGGTTCAGCAGATTTGTGAGAAAACACTTGTCTTATTTCATTGTGCAGCATCCCTGCTTTTGTCTTTAATTGAGCTGGTCGGGGCATGGCTGCCAGATCTATCTTCTCATCATTGTCATCATCACTTGAATCACTAGAGGATGCCTTTGTATCAATGTCATGTTTGTTCTTCAATTCCTCTAAGTTCAGATAGAGGTGCTGCTTTGGATTATTGTCTGTTGTAGGGCGTGTATCCAGTGACAGGACCTTGCTCTGCTTCCCCATACTGTCTCAGTTTGTCTCTGAGCATCGTACGGTTCACTTCGACTCTATCACACTTCACCTTTTGTTTTCTCACTTGTTCAACTAATGCACAGATCTTTAGATTTTTTATTGTCTCTGTCATTCTCACTTTGTAATTTGTCACAATTCTCCTTTTCCTTTTTCACTTTTTCAGTTAACGCACAGATCTGTTCTTTACATTTTTTACAGTCTCTATCATATTGATATTGTAACTGAATATGTTCTCTCTTTCTTAGTTGTGACGTGACTGCTCATGTCCATCGAGTTTTCTCCTTTCCCTCAAGTCATTCTCTGGATTTTATGCCAGCTTTTTTAGTATCACCTAGCAGCCAGATTCCATTTGGCTCAGTATTGATGGTGTGTTTCATTCTGAAGTCTTCATCAGTCTTATCCTGCTGGAATGTTTTGTTTAGATAAGAACTCAAGCCCTCAGTCATCTGTTAACATGCAACAACTGGAGGTTCAGTTCCCCCTTTGATTACAGTAGGTTTCTTCTCTAATTTGGCCATGGTTCTGATTCTCCTCCTGCTGCAGCAGATGCGTTCAACAATCGCCCACTTACTAGAGCTTCTTTAGCTCATATCAATAGATTGTACAACCAACATTTATAACCATGTATAGCCGAACAGTTTAAGTTTAATTCGTAGACCGTGCGCATCCAAACAGTACTGTTTAGTCACTTAAAAATAGAGGATCCCTGATGATTAGGAGAGTAAGGAGAAAGATCTTTATCTCCTGTTGAATGAGTGCTTTGAAACTTTCCATCTCGCCTGGGATTCTCCCCCATCCTTTCTCCTTGCAACTATCAGTCAGACTATGCCTAGTTGTTGGATCTGGAGATGTTATCCAGAAGGTTCTTCAGAAGTCAAGAATGAGGCACCATTCTTATGGTTACAGCCGAATTTATTAGATGTTCATCAAAGTACAGGTTAGGCAGTATCAGCCTGTGATAGTAAGTAGCAGCGGGGAACAACAAGGAACAAAGAACTGCTCCTTGTGTTCTCTCTTTATACCACAAACCAGTCTGAACCAGCAAGATACGGGACTCATCACTCACTGAAAACAGAGCACAGTGGAAAAGTACTGAGTTACACTGCCATAACACTTCAGGCTTATAGACAAAGGAAAATACATAAATGCAGAGCCGAATATACTAAAAGTTACAAATGTTTACAGACAAGTGGGTTATTATACAAACATATAAGCAAGTGTAAAGAAAACTAAAACTGGAAGGAAAACAATGATTTAGACCCTCATCCAACAGATGTTAACTTTGTTACAGTCAGACCACCAGTGACTTTGTTTACACCTCATTTGGGCCCTGGTTGTCCTTTGTCTCAAGATGGACTGGTTTATCCTGTGATTGAATTGTTATCACTCCTTCCTGGTAATTTCCAAGCATTCTCAAAGAACTTCATGGACCATTACCCATCCTTGTATGTGACAGCCTCAAAAGGTTTATTCAATCTGAAATCTGCCCACTAGTCTGTCCTGCAATGGTTGTTTTTAACCATTTATCTACCACCGTATCTCCACCCCAGAATATCTCTACCTCCATGGGAAATCAACTGCTCTGTGAAACTCTAGTCTGGGAATAATCCTACCCTGTGAAACTCCAGCATGGAAGAGTACCTGCCAAGGAAAAGACCAAATGGGGAATCCCCCCTTTCCTGTGAAAATCCACCCTGGAAATATCCCTATCCTGGTTGAGCGCATTCTTGGAAATCCCACTGTCCTGGGAGTATTTCGTATGAGATATTTCAAATGACACAGAAGAAGGCCATTCAGTCCATCAACTGAATGACAGGCGTCAGAACATTCCCTTCTGTTCTATTTCCCTTATCATTGCCTGTAACCTAAACCCTCTCACATGCCCATCAACTGTCTGCTGATTGTTCTGCTACCTACCAACACTGGGGTAATTTACAGAAGCCATTTAACATAGCAGCCTCCCTCTGGAATGTGGGAGGAAATCAGAGCATAGAGGGGAAATCTACAAAGTCACATGGATGCAAATTGCACAGACAGCACCTAAGGTCAGGATCAAACCCTGGTCATTGCAGTTCTGAGGCAGCAGCACTAACTGCTGTGCCACTGTGCTGCTCACACTGTGAAATATCATCCTTGGAATCTCCCGACCCTGTGAGAATATACATGTTTTCTGAGCCACCTCCCCTCCTCCCATCCCCATCAGAGAATATTCCTACCTGTGAGGCTTCATCCTGGGAATATCCCTACCCTGTGAATCTCCACACTGGAAATATCCCTACACTGTGAGACTCCATCCTGTGAATATCCCACCCTGTGTATGCTGCTGTCGTGTGAAATTTCACCTGCGATCCTATTGCCCTGCCTCATCCCACCCTGGGATTAAACCTAGCTGTGAAACTGCATCCTAGGACATCTCTTCCTTATGATGCTATGATATATCTTTATCGGTCACATGTACATGGAAACACACAGTGAAATGCACCTTTTGCATAGAGTGTTCTGGGGGGCACGCTGGGGGGCAAGTGTCGCCACGCTTTGACAGTCCGTTAGGAATATCCCTACCATATGACATTCTATCCTGTGAATCCCATTTCCCTGTAAAATTCCATGCTTGGGAATATTTCATTTTACATAGTTCATATGACATTTGGTCCATTGAGTCCGTGATGACTCTCTGAGCTCCAACCCTTCAGTCCCTTCTCCTTCTTATTTCCCTAGAACCGTTCTTTCTTAAGTGCCCACCTATTGCCCCAATTGCCCTGCCATTCATCTAAGCTAGGATAACAAACACGCACTTGTGTGAGGACGCCCGAACACCCAGGGAACACAAGGCAAATACATGAAGAATGTGTAAAGTCCACACAGACACACCCAAAGTTAGGACCTGAGCCACTGGACTTGGGCGACATCCCTAATTGCTGCAGTGCTCTGCACCCACACAGTGAAATTCCATGCAAGAAATACATCTGCCCGCTGAAACACAAACCTGGAAATATCCCTGTCTTGTGAAACTCCATGATGACAACATTCCCACACTGTGAAACTCCACCTTGGGTATATCACCAGCATGGAAAGACCTCAGACTTCAAACCCTTCAATTTGCTGCCTCCTTTCTCCCTCCCACCCCACAGGGCACAGGGTCAGAAGCTGCCTCTGACCAGCTGGCTGCACTTTGTACAAACAGACTGTCTGAGCCATTGGCTGAGAGGAGAGAAGCAGAGACACAAACAGGAAGCAGAAGTCAAAGCCATTATCTGTGAGCAGTGAAGTGTGTAAAATATACTGGAGGACTGGAAGCACTTACTCACGGAGGGAAAGAAGGAGATGGCAGGCCAGTGTGGGGAGCCGACATTACTGGAGGGGAGCAGAGGCCAGTGGCAAGGTAAGGTCCTCATTTATTGCACATCCTGGGTTTGGAGATGGCTGAAACATGAGGGTGGGAGGGAGACTGGTTGCTGAGCGACACACGTTGTTTGTTGGCTGCTGTCACCACGCTGCTGTGAAAGATGGAAGGCAGTTGTCATGGTGTCGCGAGAGAGAGAGAGAGAGAGAGAGTCCATAGGGGAGAGATGTGTTATCAAGCAGGAGAAAGGAAAGGAATGATGGTACAGAAGGGAGAAGTGTGTCATGAAGTGGAAGGCAGAGGAATCAGAAGGAAGCTGAGTGTATGGAGCAGGAGAGAGAAAGATGGAGCACGAGGAAGGAGATTGAATGGCAGACAATGTGAATGGGACGGGTATTCTTTGCTGGATATAAACACTGGACTGTGTTGTTGGTCTCTCTGCCTGATGATTCAGTTGCGATACACTGGTACAAAGTTTAAGTTACTGCATTTAATTCAGAAGCTAGAGTGGTGATTTGGACACATGAGTTCAAATCACCACACAGCAGTTGGGGAGTTTAAAGTCAGTTCATTACATATGTGGAATTAAGAGTCTGTGTTAGTAGTTGTAACATTGAGAAATGGATTGATGTCTAAACCCATGTGCTTCAGGGAAGGAAATCTACTGACCTTACTCAGTCTAGTCCGTATATGATCCTTAACTGCACTGTGAAATGGCACAGTAAGCCACCCAGTCAGTTCAAGAGCAGTTAGGGATGGGCAATAAGTGCTGGTCTTATCCACATCCCATGAAAGAATCAATAAAAATAACACACCATTTTATTGTGTTATGACTGATCCACCACTATTTTATATTCAGATCTGGATTGGGATTGACTTCTAACTAAATTGCAATGTAATTCATACGGTGTTATGTTCCTTTTTATGACTGATTCACTATATATTGTTTGTTGATTGTTATGTCATGATTTTATATTGAATTGTTTGTATGGAGATTCTATTTACAAATTATTGTCATTTGTATAACTGGATGTGGGTTGAATTCCCTCAGATATGGCATTGGGAATCACTCTGCCAAAAACTGTACTGGTCAGGCTTGTTTGTACATGGGACAGGTAATCTCCCCAAGATCTGGTCCCAAGTCATATTCACCCATCACTGGTTCCTATGATATATTCTGCCAGTATCTGAACCAGGGCCATGTTCCTCACTAGCTGCTCTGCCTTCTGGGTTATGGGCACTGGGAATCTCCCCCACTATGTGATTTTGGGTGCAGTCTGATCTGATCTTATTTTCCCAAATGTCTGAACTTGGGGCATTCCCTCAGAGGTGGGTTTGGGAATCTGATCCTGGGGTTCTCCCAGATAACTGATTTTCTTCATGAATGTATCCTCTCATACTTGGGAATCAGAACCTTTCCTAAGACTGATCACATATTCCCGACTCTATCATATTGTGTCATGCTTGAGGTTTAGTAGTAACCACACCTGAACCTGGTCCATTTCCCACTGTCTGGTCTTTCAGAGTTTTTCCCAGTGTCCATTCCTGGGATGTATTCATCTACTGTCTGGCCTTGGATGCCTTCCCCCAATGTCTGGCCCTTGGACTTAAACCCCGCTGGTGTGTATCACCACAATGTCTGTTTATCTATTCAGTTCTTTGATTTAATTAATGCAGTATCTATCCATGTATCTTCTCCTGCTGTATTTTCCTGCACTGGCAGATTTTCTCATGATGCTATCTCTTGTTAACATCAGCTTAAGACAAGTACATGGTTGACAAAAAGCAGAATGCTGGATGAATTCAGTGTCCATCAGTATCTGTGGAGGCAAAATGAGCAAGTCAACGTTTCAGGTCAAATCCCTGCATCAGGACTGGGAGTGAAGAGGAAAGGTTGCTCGTATATCTCAAATTCCATTTGGATAGCCCAATAGTATGAACACTGAATTGTCCAATTTCAGGTAACTCACACCCTTGGGTGTTCTCCCATGCACACACTACCTGCCCACGAGTTTCCTTCTCCCTTTGTTCACCTCTCCCATCTCCTCCCCCAACCTGGTTCCATTTGCCCTTCATCCCCTCTCCATCTGTATTCACCGATCACGTACTAGCCTGCATCCCACCGCCATCATCCCCTTGTACTGCTAGATACTGACAACCTTTGCCCTTCCTTCTCAGTCCTGATGAAGAATCTTGTTCTGCAACATTGATTTATAGCTTTAGCCTCCACAGATGCTGATTTGACCTGCTGATTTCTTCTAGGGTTCTGTCTCTTGTTCCAGATTCTAGCATCTGCAGTCTCTCTTGTCTTCATCCAGCTCTGTGTCACCTGCACTTGTATCAACCCCTCCACTGCCTCTGATCTGGGATCCTGCTTTTCTAAGATCCAGAACAGGATGCACAAAATTATCTTCAACTAAATATTGGGAATACTAAACTCATTAACTTCAATCCCCACAATGAATTTTGTTTCTGAGCCACTGATTCTATGTCTCTGCCTGGCCTTTATAGGAGCCTGTTTACAATTTCAGCCTCCAATTTGCTTCTGAGTTGAGCTTCCTGTTCTCATTGTGAGTTACAACCTTTTCAAGTGACCCGGGAACAAAAATACAGGCTGAATTCAGACTGATCCTTCATTGCCATGCTGAGGGACAGGGGTGTCGTCTTTCAGCTGAGACATTGAGGTGAGAAGAGAAATTCCCTTCCCCACAGAATTATGGGGTGTGGAGGATGGAAAGGAGGATAATACCTTTAAATATGGGATTGAGAGCCATTAAGTTTATTGTCATGTGCACAAGTACGGTGAGGTACAGGTGCAATGAAAAACTTGCTTGCAGCAGTATCACAGGCACTCATTATGAAACATTACACCAATATCTGGCTCTAGGATTTATAACAGGGTTCTGAGAAACTCCTCCAATGAGCCTTCGTGTTTTCCTCGATATCTTTCTCGGGGTGCAACGCCTCAGTATTCCCACTGTGGGAATCCCTTATGACCATGAGTGGTAAGGGTGGGGCTACACTCACATATTACAGGCTGGAAATCTCTCTGATATGTGTCCTGGGGTGCATTACCCACTTGTTGGACTTGGAGGCAGATGAAGTCGCTGCAGTGGCGAGGGAACTAAGATGGGCTAAATGGTTTCTCTACAACTCCAATTATTTAACTTCCTTTGATTTTTTTTGTTTTTTTTCATCTAATTTCAAACCAAAATGTATACTCCAGCAGAAAACTGAACGATAAGCTACAGGCAATGGTTTCAACACAATCTGATTTACAAAATATGACATAGAAAGTCCCAAGAGCCAGACTGCCCACCTCCATGTTACTCCATACTCCCCTGTATTTTTCATACTCCCCTTCATTCTCCTTCTCCCCTCCCCAGGTCACCCTTACCCCTCATGCCTGTCTTCTCCTTCTTCACTGCTAACACTCCCCATCCCCAAAGATTAACCCTGCCTTCCTGTCCCCCTCCTGTATCCCCCTCCCTCCAGTGTCACATACCCTGACATGTTCCCACTGTGATGTCCTCTCCTGTCCCTCCCTCCCACCTACCCCTCTCTGTCCCCCTATTTCCCCTCCAGCATCCCCAGTGCATTTGGAGGTTTATCTCCTGAAATGAGCGGTTGCAGTGCAGTAGCCTGGGATTGCTGAGTGAGTGAGAGGGAGACTGCATTTCCAAACATCAGCAGCCACACGGGGATTTCTTGACTGAATGTGGGCCGTGTATCTGCTGGTCACTGCAGAACCTGAAATATAGACGGGAGAGTAAGATATTGTGTGTGCTGAGGTGCAGCACAGACTATAACCTGTAAGGACGGGGAAACCAAATAACATGCATTCTAGAAAATGGACCCCCATGGACAGGTGGTCTTTCATTAGAGGTCACCCCTAAAGGACAGTCTGAACACCAGTTGGGGCCTTAGGGTGTTGGGCTCATGTTGTCAGTCACAAGTACCCTGTTGTTCACAATTTCCTTCCTTAAGCCCAGGGTTATTGCCCCAGGTACCCAGTCACATTCTGTCACCTTTTGCTGTATCAAGGCCCAGAGGACAGGAGTAAAGAGGAAAGGTTCAAAGTCCCAGGGGATGTGAAGGGCCCCAGACTGCATCGTCTGTCGATTGTGCTGTAGTTGGGATCCCAGAGTCCGAGGATGCAATGTGGTGAGAAATAGAAGGTGAAAATGTGGGCTTCATGGGATATCCCTGTTGTTAGTCATTTGGTTACCTTGACAATAGTGACGAAGGTGCTGTAGAGGAAACTGATAATGAACAGAATGGCAAAGGCAGCAACTGCAAGCACATTGTCAACTCCATTCAAGTCTCCCGGTTCTTCCTTCCCCTCCTCTCCTGTCAAGTCTGTGCAGACTTCTGAAACAATAGAGAAAGTGAGACTGTTAGTTTCCTGCAGATGTTTCATGGAGGTCAACAAAACCCCAATGACATGAAGACAACAGGAACACATGAGGCTTGAGCCAGTCCCACCATTCAATGAGATTGTAGTTGATCTATGAGCAAATCTATTGATCTAATTTTTCTCCAGATTCATTCATCCCTTGGATTATCCAAACTCTGCAGTCTCAGGTTTAAAATTACCGTCAGGTCTGACACTGATAATGCCAGTGGAAGACAGTTCCAAACTTTCATGAACCTCTTCCATGAAGAATGCCTGTCTCTAATTTTTATACATGCATCCTGTGCTAAGCTATACAACTAAAAGAAATACTTTCTCCAAAGCTCAGTATGGCTAAACGTCAGTATGCCTAAACAACTTGTCCTGTCCTCTAGATATAAAGACCACCATTCTCATTTGATTATTTTCTCCACCCCTCCACAACCATGTTAATCTTCTCTGTATATGGAGCCCTCAGTCTCTCTGAACCTTTACTACACCCATCTATTTACCATTTTGAAATACTTTATTATTTCCTTTTTAGTTTCTATGTCATTGACCTGATTTTTGCCACAGATTTACCCACTAACTTAATCTATTATTACTTTGGGAGTTAAAGCCTTCCACTACTGATAGTTCTGCCAGCCTTGTATGACTGGTAAACTTGTAAACATGGCTTTCTACCTAACATCTAAACCATTAATAAATATAGTGAAAAGTTTCAGCACTGAACACATTGCTGCAGGTCATGGCTCATCTTGTGATTTGATAGAGGTGCACAAGATGATAAGAGGCATAGATCGAGTGGACAGTCAGAGATTTTTTCCCAGGGCGAAAATGGCTAACTCGAGGGGGCATAATTTTAAGGTGATTGGAGGAAGGTATAAGGGGGATGTCAGAGGTAAGTTTTTTACACAGAGAGTGGTGGGTGCATGGAACTCATTACCAGCAGAGGTTGTGGGAGCAGATATATTAGGGACATTTAAGAGACTCTTAGATAACCAAATGAATGATAGAAAAATAGGGGGCTATGTGGGAGGGAAGGGTTAAATAGATCTTAGAGCAGGATAAAATGTCGGCACAACATTGTGGGCTGAAGGGCCTGTATTGTGCTGTAATGTTCTATGTTCCATCACTGCCTACCCATTGTCCCTTATTTCTGTGTCTCTCTACTTTCTGGGTGAGTTTAGCAAATCCCTTCACAAAGTTGATAAAAATACCTGTCCATTAGATTTGAATATTTTTAACCGTTGACCAACAGGTTGATCAGGAATGTTCTATCCTTTGGACAGTGGAAACTATAACACACACACATATGTACATAAATATATATAAATGTATACAGTGAGAGACAGACCAGAAACCATCGATCCAAGGTCACCTGTCCCTCCCAACCAGGCAACACCTCCGACCCCTTGTGCAAGTCACTCATTTACTGTCTGCCCAAACATACCGGCAAGGAACACTGACAGCCGAAACCTTTCCGCATCTTCTTTATTGAACTTTCATTGGTTACATTCACATATACGTACGTCTAACCTCTTATGGGGTGTACACAGGTTTCAAACAGGATCAGACCCGACACACACAAATTTGAACAGGAATGCAGGATCTCAAAAATGTTGGTCAATGATATTTGATACGAATTTGATCACAGAATATATTTGATGATAAAGGACTTAATTTTGATTATTTCAGTGAAGGTTAATATTAATAGTGAGGTAAGCCGCATTGTCATAGGTTCAACTATCAATTGGCGGTTGGCCAGTGATGTTGTTGGCCACCCTGTCCATGGAAATCTCTGCTGCAGAGAACCCAGTGACCCAACACATCTCCATCTCATCCGGTGGGGAGGGTAGCCTTGAGAGCGAGTCTACTGGGAATAGACTCTTTTATTCATCTGATGTTTACCTTGAATATTCTGCTCTCACACCGACCTCAGCAACTTTTATATCACTAGTGACCTCTCCGCATCTGAAAATGAAGGCTTTTCTCTTTTGGAAATGTAAGAGAAATTGCCAAAAGTAGTCAGCAGGTCTGAGAACAATTGTGGAGAGAGAAAGAGATGACATTTGAGGTGGCATCACAGGTGTACTCTGCACCTCTGCTTTAGCACTGGTCTTGTGCACCTCTCTGGGTTGCTGGAACTCAACAACTGTCTGGTGTCCAGTTACATTCCACAATGCCTGCTCCAATGGAACTCAGATATCTTCACCAATATAAAGGCTGGCTAATATAGTCCTCCAGACACTTGGTGTGACAACGATATAAGGAGATGTTGTTTGCATGAATGACAATCCATTCCTCCTCTTCCACAGAGATTTAAGGAACCTCCCAAGTCAGGCCCTGATCTCCAGGAAACCCTTACAGAACACAATAGCAGCAGGCAGGAGGAAACTGTGTCCTCAGTTACCCATCCATAAATAAGATCTCATCTCTGACCCAACAATAAAGCTGCTTGTGTTTGACCTTCAATGAAAAACATGAAGCACTTTAAGTTGGATCAGAACTGGTGTCACGGCTGCAGTCACTTGAGCACAAACAGTGCATTAATTCTGCAGAATATTACAATCACAACCCTGTTCAGATTGTGAACCGTGCAACAGATTCTGTGCTCTGCACAGAGTAATGGTGACATTGCAGAGATACATTCCCTTTACTCAGGAGCAATAACTGATTAACCAACCATAACCTGGACTTATTACTGTGGGTCCAATACAGAAAGGGAATGTAACATATTGGACGACTTGCCACCAGATGGTTACACATCACCCCATTGCTCACAGGCTTGTACCGAGCTCCATTCTCACTTATCCTGGGACTCCCTGATGGACCTCTTCTCCAGTGTTGGCAAACAAATGTACAAACACGAGTACTCAACCCCACTCTCCAAATCTGCCCCAGGACCATTAGTCATCTGAAGATGTCTTTATCCCTGTTCCTTCTGTGCCCCTGAGTCTTCACCCATCCTTTCTTTCACTTCCGCCCATCTCCCGGGTGACCCATAACTCCTCTAAATCACTGAGAAGCTGCTCACATAAGGTGGTCGTCATCCAGTTCCTTCAGTTCTGCTGACAGCCAGACTTGCTTCAAGTTTCTGAGATGCTGGTGTCCAAACATTAATCCTGTGGTCATTATTTCATCGTTCCCTCACTGCCAAGGCCGGCATTTCTTGCTCTGCTCCACTGAATGAATCATCAGGTCCATCAGAGGGCAGTGAAGAGATTGGTGTGGGGCTGAAGGATAAGGGTAAACAGGGTAGGAAGGTGGGTGTGCTTCACAAAAGGACATCAGTGAACCAGTTAGGTTTTATGTGATTTTCACAGCTTCACAGTCACTTCTACTGACAACAATTCATTTCCTGTTTTTACTTCTGAAATTAAAATACCGTACTGTCATATCTGGTTGTTGTGTGTTCAAGCCATTCTTGAGGGGCTTGGGAACAGAGTGAAATCACAGTTCCTGGTGCTTGTACTGAGGGAGTGCTGCACTCTCACACATCTATCTGAGGTGGTACACAGACGCCCTGAGGGCTTTCAACAGTGGATGGACAGATCCTCTTACCACTAATTTTAAAGAACAGCAGAGTTCATCTCCTCTGTGGACTGGCTTTTGGGGTGTTTTGGAAGAAAGCAAATAAGTAAATCCAATTGTTTCCTAGTCAAGGCCTCTGGATATCAGTTCACTAACACAAGCACAACAATGCCACACCTGTCTTTCACTGTTGAACTTGCTTGGTCCTAGTTAGTGGCAGGGGCAGAGGATGTCGACATTGGAGTGAATCCCAGCACATTCAATGCTTTTTGCCTGCTGACTTTTCTGGTCTTGTTGATCCAAATCTCTTCAGTGGAGAGATTTTGGATAAAGACAGACAATTCTGCAGATGAGAAATAGAAAAACACGGACAAGCTCTGGTGTCAGCTGGCTTCACAACTTCAGCACAGACTTGTACTGAAGATCAATATGCACAAAACTGTACATTAGAATGAAATCAGGATTGTTTAAAGGCTGGGTTTTTCCTCTCTGCTTACAACCTTTGACTGAGAAAACAACATCAAACATCAAGGAACTCATTTCCTCAAGAACCAGTTGGGTCACAGCAGGAACTGCAAGATAGTTGCAAGGCTGTGTAACATTTAGCTGCTGCAGTGTCAATAAAATGCAACCTTAGAGCAGTGAAATGCAATGAGAGATGCAGTTTCTGACCAAAGAAAACATTTCCTGAATTCTTCTTGTCTGGGTGCCTGTGTGGGACTGTCGATCCATTTGTGACATTGAACCTGCTGAATTATTGAGGTCTCTCATCTCTGTTCGGACTGAGCCTGGGATTCCTCCAGTTTGAACATCCTGATGCTTTCAAATCTCCCATGACCCTACCTCTCTCTATCTCTGTAACTTGCACCAACAAAACAAGAATATTCAGAGAATATTACACTCCTCCCGCTGTTGTCCCTCAGTGAACAGGACTCCTGTGACCAGTGACTGTGCCTTCTCTGTAACTTTGGTCACAAGCACTGGAAGTCACTCAATAAACCTCACTTGAAACAACCACATGTGGTAAGGTAGCATATTGGTTCAGCGACTGGCCTGGAGACACGAGTTCACATCCTAATATGGCACAGTGGTGCAGCCAGAAGGGATACTGTCTCACAGCACCAGAGATGTGGGTGCTGTCTGTGTGCAGTTTGCATGTTCTCCCTGTGATTGTTTGAGCTTCATTTGGGTGCTCTGGTTTCTTTCTACATCCCACAGAAGTGCAGGTTGGTCGATTAATTGGCCCCAATATGCAGTTGAGTAGTAGAATCCAGAGGGGAGAGGGGAATTGAAGAGAATGTGGGGAGAATAAAAAAATGAGATCAATGTAGGATTAGCGTAAGTGGGTAGTTATTAGTCCATATGAACTCGATGGACGGAATACCTCGCTCTGTGACTGTGAAGCAGCTGAGGATTCAAATTCAGTGGAACCAATTCTGCAATAAGTCCAGTGTCAATAACACTGACTACAAGGCAACTACATTGTTCAAACCATCTGGTTCTTGAGAGAAGGAAATCAGCCATCCATTCCTGTACTGTCCATATATGACTACAAACACACTTGTGACTGCTCTCACAAATGGCCCAGCAAGCCCTCACCTTAAGGACAGCTCGGGATGGCCATGAAATGTTGGCCAAATGCTGTGAATGAATCAAATATCTTTGACCAAGTTTCTGGGCACCTGTCCTCTGGCTTGGTGTCAGCTTTGTCTGTTAATGTTCCAGTGAATTACTCAGTGTGTTTTAGTACTCCGATGGAAGTATTTGAAAGGAAATTATCGATGACCACCAGGCAAGGAAAGATTATTTGCAATGGCCGTGCAATACATTTGAAGTAGAATAGTATCAGATGTCTTCTTCTTCTCAAGGTTGGGGATTATTTATGCAGAGAGTTATTTTCCCCAATTTCATTCCTGAATCATTGGATGAGGAAGAAGGTTGGATCAATTATTACACGTTCTGCACTGTCACTTGTCTTCTGAAGCACCATCGTCACTTCAGTACCCAGCAGCTCACTGCATCTTCTGTGCACCATCAACACACCCACATTCACTCCGGTCCATGTTGACTGATCTCGCTCTCCCAGACATGTGTGAAGACGGTGCCTGTCACTGTGTTATGACTCTAACCTACAATGATACCAGGAGTGAACTGCTTTGATTGCAGGTTGAGCTGATGTTCAGTGTAGAGGGCCTGTCTGACTGGGCCCTTTCTTGAACAAACCTACAGTGTTCCCACTGAAGTCTGAACAAGTTTGTGGCCAGTTTCATTTAAAACATATGAGACAAATGGCGCACTGCACCATTCTGTAGTCATAATCCGGTAAAGTTTGGTCAGAGTTTGGACAATGATTTGTGAATTTGGGTTCAACCAGCAGTGCCCTGATGTTAAAGATTGCCAAGTGTTCAGCCCTGTGCTGCAGTAGTGACACAGTCTCAATATGCAGGTGAGAAGCAGTTGGTGTCAGAAAGCCTCACAGGGTTGGGACAATTTCCCTTATTGTGGGAAAATGCTGGAAGTACTCCAGAAGCAGTGCTTGATTGTGTTAACCTTTGGGTGGAATTTAACCAAACACCTCCTGAATTTGGGAATACTGTATTCCTGTTGACAAATGAACCCATCTGCAACTTTATGAAAGAGTTCCCCAACTCCTTTGATGGCAGTCACCCAGCTCCCCCTTCCACCTTCACTACCTCCTGCCCCACACACTCTGGACGAGAAAAAGGGGATTCCTGTTGTTGTAAACAGGAGTCAGACCAGAAGAGGGATCTGGTCAAGCTGTGCGTCTGGGATCTGAGTCACACTGAACCAACAGTGTTCAGAAATAAATGGGCAAGGAATAGTGAGGAGTCTGAAGGGGTTAGTTGTTGCTTCCTGTTGTTAGGTTTGGAAGCCAGTGGATGCTGTGGGCTGAACTTAAATCTGCTAAACAGGTTGTAATAAAACTGGATCCCCAATTACATTCAAGACCAATCACTTCACCTCACTCTTATCTTCCTAATAGTTACACTAATGCGCAGCCCCATCCCCGAGTGCCAGTTAAGATAAATCAGGTACTGGGACATTGGTATGCATCCCATACAAAAGCATGGAGGGTTTGCCTGGAACAGGGAGATTTGAGATTCGAGACATTTTCACCCTCATTCCCTGTGCCTGGAAAATGGGAGCTGCGCGCATCTCCCAATATCTACATTGTGTTTGTAGGATCCTCAAGGGATGAGATCACACAAACCTTAAAGATCTGCGGGCCACGAGAATATAAGAAAACTAGAAAACAGAAGCTGGTGGAAGCTACCTGACCCTATAAAGATCTCACGTTATTGCAGTTGTCCCGTTCACTTCATCTATTGCCACCTCGACACTTTAAACATTCCTGCCACACCTCTTATAACAGCACCTGCTTTTCTGTTGCTGGAAACTCATGGATTTGTATCCCATGCTTTCAGTCATTCATAAACTCATTAAATAGTTGTGGCCACAACAAAGATCATTTCTGGACACTGCTCATTATCACATCCTGCTGGGTTCAGGACCCATCCTCTCTTCTGTCCATCCCTATCATTCCGCCAATTTCTGAACCATACCACAATTTGTTTTCAGTTCCATAAACAGTAACTGTGGCTAACAGTCTCTTAAGAGGAACTTTCACAAATACCTTCAAGAAATTGATATAAATTAATTCCTATCTCTCCTATTTTCATTGCCTCCTTCAAAGGTTCATTGGGGTTCACAAGATGCGACATAACTTTAAAAGATCTGTGCTGGATAACACAGGGATGAGGGGTGTGGGTTTCTGAAGGAGTGGCACTGAGGCCAGTGAACCATTAGGTGGCCTCCCTGTCTCTTTCTTGGTCTGTCTGATTCTTCCTGCTGTAGTCTTGGAGTCTGTCCCACTGCCTTCCCTTTGACTTACTCACCCACTATTTCTCTGTCTGTCTGGTTCCCATTTCATCTTTTGTACCTGTTTGTATTTCTTGTGTCTCTGTTTCTCAGTCACTGTTTTCATTTTTCAGTTACGTGCAAACAAATAACAAACTAAGTTGCTGATAAAAGCAGGTGAGAAGTCCTGAGAGACAGAGATTTAAATGTACCATTGGAATAGAACAGTTCCCAACACTGAGACGTTTCTTTTATTCAGCCTCACACGTGAGCAGCAGCAAGGTGACTGAGGACATTGATCCCCCTTGTTTGACACAGATGTCATGTGTGGCTGAGTGGTTCACAATGTCACCTCTTGGTCAGAGGTTGTGGGTTTGAATTTCTCTCCAGGGCCTTGCAGCTATTATCAAGACCAACACTCCAGAGAAGTCCTGAGGGTCAGATCCACCACCAGAGGTGGTGTCGTTGGGATGAGATGAGGCTTCAAGCAGAGGCTTTTCAGGTTGATCTCAGTCATCCCCTGACACAACTGGAAGAAGGAGACACAAGAGGCTGCAGATGCTGGAATCTGGAGCAAGAAACAACCTGCTGCAGGAGCTCAGTGGGTCAGGTATCATCTGTGCAGACAGAAGGATAGTCGATGTTTCAGATCAAAACCCTGCATCAGGGCTAAGAGTTTAGAGGGGAGATGGCCAGTAAGAAGAGGTGAGGGGGTGGGTTGAGGCAGGAGCTGACAGGTGATAGGTGGATCCAGGTGAGAAGGGGTACACATGATGGGCAGATGAAACCAAGTGGGGAAAGGGAAAGAAAATGGGTAACAGGGTTGGGGGGGGGCAGTGGTTTATAAGGACGGTACCTCATATTCTGCCTGGGTGGTCTACAGTTGAATGGTATGAACAGCGATTTTTCCAATTTCAGGTAACCCACACCCTCTTTGATTCTTTCTCTCTCCTTATGATGTACCCAGGTTCTCTCAACCACCAGTCTTCCTTCCAACCCTGCCCCCAGCCTCCCTTCCAACCCTGCCCCCAGCCTCCCATTACCCAGTTTCTTTCCTCTTCCCTGCCTGCTTCTATCTACCTATCACCCACACACAATCCACTGGGTCACCTATCCCCTCCCTCACTGGTTCCGTTTGCCCATCATCCCTCTCCTATCTGATTCCACATCACCTTCCTTACTTTGCAGATTCCAGAATCTGTAGCCCTTTGCTGTCTCTACTTTTGACCTTCCAGCCTCTGACTTAATCTCCATCCTCCCCTCCCCTACCTGGCTCCATCTGCCCATCATCCCACTCCTCACTTGTTTCCACCTCTCACCTGACAGCTCCTACCTCACCCCTCCCCTCACAATTTTATACAGAACAATAGGAGAGTTCTCCTTGGTATCCTGAGCCAGTATTTATCGTGCAACAGACAGCTAAACATGGAAGATCTGACCAGATCCGATTTGCTATGTGGGAGCTTGCTTGGAGTACATTGTGAGATTTAGACGAGGAAAGACCGTGGTGCAATCCGTTCACCTTCTGTCACGTGACACAGTGATAATGGAGTTGTTGGCTAATGATCGCAAACAATCTCTGTCCATCAGTCGTCAACAGATCCAGGCACGGTGTGGGGACACCCAATGGAGGAAGCTTTGGACACCACAGATCCAAAGTCACCTATTTCTCCCTGTTCTACGAGGCGTGGTAGGTGATGAGCTTACCATGCCTCATAGAAAGAGAACAGTCCAGCACAGGAACAGACCCTTCAGCCCACAATGTCTGCACCAAACATGATGCAGAATTAAACTACATCTCTTCTGCCTGTACACGATCCATATCCCTCCATTCCCTGCATGTTCATGTGTCTATCTAACAGCCTCTTAAACGCCACCATCGTATCTGTTTCCACCAGTACCCCTGGCAACTTGTTCCACACACCTACCGCTCTGGTTAAAAAAAAACTTGCCACACACATCTCCTCTAAACTTCTCCTGCCGCCTCACCCTAAATGCATGTCCTCTTGTAATTGACATTTCTACCCTGGGAAAAAAGATTCTGACTGTCCACTTATTTATGCCTCTCATAATTTTATAAACTTCTGTGAAGTTTCCCCTCGGCCTCCTGACGCTCCAGGGAAAACAACCCAAGTTTGTCAAACCTCTTCTTACAGCTCATATCTTCTAATCCAGGCAGCATCCTGGTAAACCTCTTCTGCACCCTTCATTGGTCAGGGAATTGAGTATAAGAGTCAGGGAGTCATGTTTATAAAACTTTAGCTAGGCCACATTTGGAGTATTCTGTGCAATTCTGTTCACCCCATTATAAGGAGGATGTGGAGGCTTTGGAAAGGGTGCAGAAGAGGTTTACCAGGATGCTGCCATGTTTTTCCAAATGCGTGTAAATCCTATCCCTAGGAATCCTTTCCAGCAGTTTCCCTACCACTGATGTGAGACTCACTGGCCTATAATTTCCTAGATTATTCCTATTTCAAAGGAACAACATTGGCTACTCTCCAGTCTTCTGGGACCTCACCTGTTGCAAGTAAGCATACAAGGATCTTTGTCATGGCCCCAGCAATCTCCTCTCTTCCCTCTTTCAAAAACCTGGGATATATTCCATCAGGCCCTGGGGACTTATCCACCTTAATGCTCTTCAAAAGACTCAACACCACCTCCTTCTTATTCTCAAAATGCCCCAGCACATTGGCATGCATCACCCTAATCTCACTACCCTCCTTGTCCTTCTTGTGTTTTAAGTTACTCACTTAGTGTCTCCCAAAACACAACAGCAAGGGACACTCACAACCAAAACATTTTCATGTCATATTTATTGAACATGGATTGGTAAATTAACACATAAATAGATTCAATACCATGTGCAATCCTATACAGCATTGAAATCTGTTCAAATATGGCAGAGAAAAGGTTTGAAGGGTTTCCAGCTGCTCATAGATTTGTGGTGAATCATGTCAGTTGCTTAATTTGATCCCTCAATCGAATTTTATTCTCAAGGTCCAGATTTTCATCATGTTTTAAGTGTCAGGAGATTAGTGACCCAAACCATCCTCCGGGTCAGTTAATATTCATAAAACTAATAAAATAAGCACTTTATAGATTGAATCATGAGGGATTATACACAAGATTTAAAACTAGTGGTCAGAACAAGTGAGAGATTGACCAGGGTGGCTTTGCTGTGAGATTTATTGATCCTTCTGAACAGATTGGTTGTGATCGACTGATGTCCCACCACACAGGAGAAAGTGATGCCACTATTTCAGGCTGCATCTGTGGAGAGGGAAATAGAGTTAACGTTTCAGGTCAAAGATCTTCCTGCACTTTTCCGTCATAGTTCAAAATGTGAGCAGCGGCAATATACTGATTTTATACCAATCATTTAAATCCATTTTTACTTCATAAAGTGTAACTAGATTCTTCAGCTGCTTTGTCAGAATGTTACGTATTCAAGCCACCCTCCAGAGGCTTCCGCACATTATCCAGGCTGGCTGTTTCCACACAGGAGCAGAGAGCGCTGCTCTGATGGAAATTCTGTCACAACGAGGCCACGAATTAGAGGCTGGGATTACGCCAAATGCAGAGAGAAAGACCATATTGAAGAAGGGTATCAGAGATCTCCAGGCTGCCGGTCCAGTGAAATGGTTTGGATTGTCCTCAAGTTATGACAACATTTTCAGAGATGCAATTATTTCTATGGTCAGGCTTCTGGATTATCATTTCACTCACATAACTACAACAGGGCTGCACCATGTTTCAGTGTTGACCTTGTCTGGCAGGGTTTATAGCACAAAGCAAACAATGTCAATAATGGGGTGAGTCCCAGGGCCCTACCTTGGATGTTCTTCACCTCCCGGCTGACACTGCTGTTGGAGGGGGGATGAGATACCGTACATCTGAAGACTGAGCCTTTCTTCCACTCCTCTGTACTCACAGTCAGGAAATGGCTGGCACTGAAAGTGCCCCCCTGCTCCAGAGCAGTTGGTGCAGCGCTGGTGGTGTTTGAGGTGATCAGGGAGCCGTCTTTCTCCCAGGTAATGTCAATGCGGTCTGGGTAGAATCCGGAGACCACACACTCGAGGGTGGCCGTGTTCCTACTCTTGGTCCCGTCGTGTGGTGGAGGCAGCAGTCTGACCTTGGGACGTTTGGTCTCCACTGGAATAGACGAGCAAATAATGGAAATGTAAAACGGTTTTACTCAGGTAACTAACGTTTGCGATTTATTTGCTGATCAATTGCCCACCTTTGGTACTTCTTGTCTGCGCTGACACTGGTTTGGAAGAAGGCTCTCGAGCAGAGCACACGTACTCAACCCCACTGAACCACTCCTCTATACTGGTCCGGAGTTCACTGATCACTGTGTTTTGGGTCCCTTCCCTCTCCGGTTGTCGGATCACAGCTTCCCTACTTCTGTCCTTCCCATTGACCAGCCAAGAAATGTGGACCTTGCCTGGATCACTACAGATAACAGTGCACTTCAGGATAGTGGTCTTGTTGATCCACATCTCTTCAATGCCAGGATTTTGAATAAAGACAAACAATTCTGTGGATTAGAAATGGAAAACTTCAGAATTTTAGTGGAGGCTTTTCCGTTGGTTATGTTAAGTCAGGACAGAGCATCAACGTGTATCGCCTATATTCTTTGGAAGTAGAATGAGAAACACGCAGGGTTGAACAATGTGTCGTATGTTGCTGCAGGTTGTGACTGACAAAGGACCTGCCCACTGGGTTTTCAATCCCTTTCCCATAACTGTGACCAATAGGTTCACTGCAGGGACTGCAAGATGGGTGTGAGGCTGAGCAACATTTACATACCGCAAAGTCAATGACAGGTTTGTGTACCACAGTGAGAGGGAAGCCTGCAGATTTCCTAGCACAAACACAATTCAATATATCCTTTGCTTGGAGCCCCTTCACATCCCAACAAGCCAGTCTTACTGTGACAATGCTTCTCCCCACCTCTGCAACCTTCACCTCCCACACAAGCTTCAGCATGCGATATATAACAGCCTCCTAAATGCCTCTATCATAAATGCCTCCACTACCAGCCTTGGCAGCACATTCCAGGCATCCACCACTATCTAAGTAGACATCTTAACCCACACATCTCCTTGGAATTTACCCCCTCTCACTTTAGATGCACGTCCTCTAATATTAGACATTTCGACCCTGGCAAAAAGATACCATCAGTCTACTCTATCTATGCCTCTCTGAAGCTTGTAAACTTCTATCAGGTCTTCCCTCAGCCTCCACTGCTCCAGAGAAAACAACCCAAGTTTTTCTAATCTTTCCTCATAGCACATGCCCTTTAATCCAGGCAGCATCCTGGTAAACCTCTCCTGCACCGTCCCCAAAGCCTCCACATGCTCCTATAATGGAGCAACCAGAACTGAATGCAGCACTCCAGATGCAGCCTAAATATGAAGCTGCAACATAACTTCCTGACTCTTGAACTCATTGCCTCGATTAATAAAGGCAAGCATGCCGTATGCCTTCTTTACCACCCTAGTAACCTGTGTAGCCACTTTTAAGGAGCTATGGACATGAACCCCATGTTACGTGCCCAGGTTGCAACTTGATGAGTGTCACTTTAAGATGCCTGAATGGTAGTGTGTGTGGCTTTGTCTGACTGCTACTAGTGGGAGATTCTATAACTGGAATGCTGCAGGTGTCTTAAGGTGGATTCATTGAAGTGCTGGGAACTGCAGATATATCTGTGAGGTGATTGTCGAACCCAGCAACAGACATCAGGAGAGAGAGCGAGAGAGCGACAGACAGAGAGACTTGGTAGCACTGACTGCCAGTCTCTGTATCTATGGGTGAAGCACAATCGTTGTGACCGTCACTTTTCAATCCATGTATGGATATTTGGAACAATCTGTGGAGTCTACTTTGTCATTAACCTGGACAGGAAAACAGGTATATCTGTGGGTGGCAACGTATCGAGTGCCCTCGGTGTGGCAGATACTTCGGAACAAAGCAATGGAGATCTTCGGTGATTGAAGCGTCATATTGGTTCCATCGTGGAACTTGTGGAATTCGTAAACACCTTCTCTCTGCATTCTAACATGGTTTTCAGAAGCCTTTGCTCATCGTTTTGCTTCATGACTTGCTCATCTGAACTGGTTTACCATCATAAAACTTTGAGAACTATTTCTAGACTGGGTGGTTTGGGAACTAGCAACACACACACTTTGGTTTATTTTGATCAATATCTAATATCTAACGGTTTCTTTTCTCTTATTATTACAAGTAGTTATTAATACAAAGATTTTAACGTGGAAACCTGGCTTGTTGTGTTTCTATTGTTGCTTGTACGTAACAAAATTGGGGGCTCGTCTGGGATAGATCCAAGATTGACGAGAGTGATCTGGGATCAAGACTGACACGAGAGGTCTGGGCTTGAAAGAAATTGGGGCTTATTGAACGACTGATTGTTGATCTGCCTGATAAATTTCTTTTTGATTGGCTTGTGGGTGTGGAAACCAGCAACAATGGATGTTGATGCATTTTTGGACTCGCCAACATCTGAGGAATTGCAGTGGGCGAGGAAGGCAGAGTTGTTGAGCATTGCTAAAAAGTTAAAAATTGAAGCAGCAAAGCTGCCTATGAAAAAGGCAGATATTCGGAGACTGATAGCTGTGTGTTATGTGAATGAAGGGCTGTTTGAGGAGACTAAGCTAGAACAGTTTCCTGAGAGTAAACCAGAGATCTCTGATTCCCAGGTACAGCTGGCTCAGATGCAATTTGAATGAAGGAAGTTAGAGATAGCAATAGAACAAAGGAGATTAGAGATGGAACACAGGAGGATGGAGATAGATAGGGAGGAACGGGAGAAACAGCGACAGCATGTTAGAAATACTGCATCGTGGGGGTTCTGTTTCTGGTCCTGGTGGTAACTTTATGGCCAGTAGGGAGGTTCGATTAGTCCCTCCTTTTGAGGAGGATCAGGTTCATCAGTATTAACAACATTTTGAAAAAGTTGCTCAGAGTTCAAAGTGGCCACTTGATAGTTGGTCTCTTATGTTGCAAAGTGTGAAGGTAAAGCTCAACAAGCTTATCCTGCCCTATCTGTTAGTGAAGCAACTAACTACGAGACAGGAAAACAGGCTGTGCTTAAAGCCTACGAATTGGTTCCTGAAGCTTATAGACAAAAGTTTAGGGATCTGAAGAAATCTGTGAACCAGACTTGTATGGAATTTGCTAATGAAAAGAGTGTGTGTTTTGAACGATGGTGCATGTCTAAAAGTATAAATGAGGATTATAACAGACTGAAAGAGTTGATGTTGGTAGAAGAATTTAAAAGGTGTGTCCAGAGTGACTTAAAAACTTATTTAAATGAGAAGGAAGTGGCAACTTTGCAAGAAAATGCTAAGTTAGCATATGAGTTTGCTTTAACCCATTAGTCTAAGTTGGGACTTAGTTTTGAAACTAAGACCTTCCAAAAGAGTTATAGGGATAATCGAGGTAAATCAGAAATTAAATTGGGAAGTAGTACAAAGGGGAAGGATAATCGGAAGGAAGTATCGGAGAAACCTGCTGATTGTAATTGTTATTACTGTAAGAAGCCTGGTCATGCAAGAGCAAATTGTTCCCTCCTGAAGAAGAAGAAAGAAAACAGGCAGTGCCAAAAGCTTGTTTGAAATAGTTCAAACAACTAAAAATCAAAAGGGTTTTGGACAGGCTGATAAACTTCAGTCCTCGCCGGAGGCAAATGCCGAGATGTTGGATGGAGTTAGGGATGGAACTAGGGTCAGGCTTCTGGATTATCAGATCACTCACATAACCGCAACAGAGCTGCACCATGTTTCAGTGTTGACCTTGTCTGGCAGAGTTTGTAGGACAAAGCAATCAATGTCAATTATGGGGTGAGTCACAGGACCCTACCTTGGATGTTCTTCACCTCCCGGCTGACACTGCTGTTGGAGGGGGGATGAGATACTGTACATCTGAAGACTGAGCCCTTCTGCCACTCCTCTGTACTCACAGTCAGGAAATGGCTGGCACTGAAAGTGCCCCCCTGCTCCAGAGCAGTCGGTGCAGCGCTGGTGGTGTTTGAGGTGAGCACAGAGCCGACTTTCTCCCAGGTGACGTTTATGATGTCCGGGTAGAATCCAGAGACCACACACTCGAGGGTGGCCGTGTTCCTACTCTTGGTCCCTTCGTGCGGTGGAGGCAGCAGTCTGACCTTGGGACGTTTCATCTCCACTGGAACAGACGAGCAAACAATGGAAATGTAAAACAGTTTTACCCAGGTAACCATTGTTGGCCATTTAATCGCTGATCTATTGCCCACCTTTGGTACTTTTTGTCTGCACTGACACTGGTTTGGAAGAAGGCTCTCGAGCAGAGCACACGTACTCAACCCCACTGAACCACTCCTCTGTACTGGTCCGGAGTTCACTGATCACTGTGCTTTGGGTCTCTTCCCTTTCCAGTTGTTGGATCACAGCTTCTGTACTTCTGTCCTTTCCATCGACCAGCCAAGAAATTTGGACCTTGCCTGGATCACTACAGATAACAGTGCACTTCAGGATAGTGGTCTTGTTGATCCACATCTCTTCAATGCCAGGATTTCGAATAAAGACAAACAATTCTGTGGATTAGAAATGGAAAACTTCAGAATTTTAGTGGAGACTTTTCCGTTGGTTACGTTAAGTCAGGACAGAACAACAACATGTATCGCCTATATTCATTGAAAGTAGAATAAGAGAATCACCCAGGGTTGAACAATGTGTCGTATATCGCTGCACGCTGTGACTGACAAAGGACCTGACCATTGGGTTTTCAATCACTTTCCCATAACTGCGACCAATAGGTTCACAACAGGGACTGCAAGATGGGTGCGAGGCTGGGCAACATTTACATACTGCAAAGTCAATGACAGGTTTGTGTACCACAGTGAGAGGGAAGCCTGCAGATTTCCTAGCACAAACACAATTCAATATATCCTTTGCTTGGAGCCCCTTCACATCCCAACAAGCCAGTCTTACTGTGACAATGCTTTTCCCCACCTCTGCAACCTTCACTTCCCACATAAACTTCAGCATGCGATATATAAGAGCCTCCTAAACGCCCCTAATCGTAATTGCCTCACCTACCAGCCTTGGCAGCACATTCCAGGCATCCACCACTATCGAAGTAGACATCTTATCCCGCACATCTCCTTTGAATGTACCCCCTCTCACCTTAAATGAACATCCTCTAATATTGGACATTTCGACCATGGCAAAAAGATACCATCTGTTTACTCTGTCTGTGCCGCTCTGAAGCTCATAAACTTCTATCAGGTCTTCCCTCAGCCTCCACTGCTCCAGAGAAAACAACCCAAGTTTTTCTCAGCTTTCCTCATAGCACATGCCCTTTAATCCAGGCAGCATCCTGGTAAACCTCTCCTGCACTGTCCCCAAAGCCTCCACATGCTCCTATAATGGAGCAACCAGAATTGAATGCAGCACTCCAGATGCAGCCTAACTATGAAGCTGCAACATAACTTCCTGACTCTTGAACTCATTGCCTCGATTAATAAAGGCAAGCATGCCGTATGCCTTCTTTACCACCCTAGTAACCTGTGTAGCCACTGTCAAGGAGCTATGGACATGAACCCCATGATACCTCTGTAGTTTAAGGGTCCTGCCATTAACAGTGTACTGTCCCTTTACATTCGATCTCCCAAAGTGCAACACCTCAGATTTGGTCGGATTAAGCTCCATGTGCTATTTCTCTCTCCATATCTGCAACTGGTCTATATTCCGCTGTATCCTTTGGCAATCTTATACACTATTCACAACACCTCCAATCTTTGTATCTTCTACAAACGTACTGAGCCACCCATCCATATTTTCATCCAGGTCATTTACAAACAGCAGAGGTTCTAGTACAGGTCACTGCAGAACAACCCCGTCATGGACCTCCAGCTAGGACAAGTCGCATTGACCACTACCTCTGTCTTCTGAAGGCAAGCCAACTATCAATCCAAAAGGCCAAATCACTGTGGATCCTGTGCATCCTAATGTTCTGGATAAGCGCAACTAAAATTTCCTGCTGCTTTGTCAGAATGTTGTGTGTTCAAGCCGCCCTCCAGAGGCTTCCGCACGTTGCCCAGGCTGGCTATTCCCATGCAGGAGCAGAGAGAGCGCTGCTCTGCTGGATATTCTGTCACATCTAAGGCACTTATTAGAGGCTGGGAACACGCCAAAGGCAGAGAGAAAGATCATATTGAAGAAGGGTATGAGGGATCTCCAGGGGGCCAGTCCAGTGAACGGGTTTGGATTATCCACGAGTTATGAAAACATTTTCAGAGATGCATTTATTTCTCTGGCCACGCTTCTGGATTATCAGATCACTCACATAACCACAACAGGGCTGCACCACGTTTCAGTGTTGACCTTGTCTGGCAGGGTTTATAGCACAAAGCAAACAATGTCAATAATGGGGTGAGTCCCAGGACCCTACCTTGGATGTTCTTCACCTCCCGGCTGACACTGCTGCTGGAGGGGGGATGAGATACCGTACATCTGAAGACTGAGCCTTTCTTCCACTCCTGTGTACTCACAGTCAGGAAATGGCTGGCACTGAAAGTGCCCCCCTGCTCCAGAGCAGTCGGTGCAGCGCTGGTGGTGTTTGAGGTGATCACGGAGCCGTCTTTCTCCCAGGTGACGTTTATGATGTCCGGGTAGAATCCAGAGACCACACACTCGAGGGTGGCCGTGTTCCTACTCTTGGTCCCGTCATGTGGTGGAGGCAGCAGTCTGACCTTGGGACGTTTGGTCTCCACTGGAACAGACGAGAAAACAATGGAAATGTAAAACGGTTTTACTCAGGTAACTATTGTTGGCCATTTAATCGCTGGTCTATTGCCCACCTTTGGTACTTCTTGTCCGCGCTGATACTGGTTTGGAAGAAGGCTCTCGAGCAGAGCACACGTACTCAACCCCACTGAACCACTCCTCTGTACTGGTCCGGAGTTCACTGATCACTGTGTTTTGGGTCTTTTCCCTTTCCGGTTGTCGGATCACAGCTTCCCTACTTCTGTCCTTTCCATTGACCAGCCAAGAAATATGGACCTTGCCTGGATCACTACAGATGACAGTGCACTTGAGGATAGGGGTCTTGTTGATCCACATCTCTTCAATGCCAGGATTTCGAATAAAGACAAACAATTCTGTGGATTAGAAATGGAAAACCTCAGCATTTTAGTGGAGACATTTCCGTTGGTTATGTTAAGTCAGGATAGAGCATCAATGTGTATCGCCTATATTCTTTGGAAGTAGAATACGAGAAACACGCAGGGTTGAACAATGTGTCGTATATTGCTGCACGTTGTGACTGACAAAGGATCTGCCCATTGGGTTTTCAATCCCTTTCCCATAACTGGGACCAATAGCTTCACTGCAGGGACTGCAAGATGGGTGCGAGGCTGGGCAACATTTACATACTGCAAAGTCAATGACAGGTTTGTGTACCACAGTGAGAGGGAAGCCTGCAGATTTCCTAGCACAAACACAATTCAATATATCCTTTGCTTGGAGCCCCTTCACATCCCAACAAGCCAGTCTTACTGTGACAATGCTTCTCCCCACCTCTGCAACCTTCAATTCCCACACAAACTTCAGCATGCGATATACAAAAGCCTCCTAAACGCCCCGATTGTAATTCCCTCACCTACCAGCCTTGGCACAATATTCCAGGCATCCACCACTATTTAAGTAGACATCTTATCCCGCACATCTCCTTTGAATGTACCCCCTCTCACCTTAAATGCACGTCCTCTAATAGACATTTCGACCCTGGCAAAAAGATACCATCTGTTTACTCTGTCTATGCCGCTCTGAAGCTCATAAACTTCTATCAGGTCTTCCCTCAGCCTCCACTGCTCCAGAGAAAAGAACCCAAGTTTTTCTAATCTTTCCTCATAGCACATGCCCTTTAATCCAGGCAGCATCCTGGTAAACCTCTCCTGCACCGTCCCCAAAGCCTCCACATGCTCCTATAATGGAGCAACCAGAATTGAATGCAGCACTCCAGATGCAGCCTAACTATGAAGCTGCAACATAACTTCCTGACTCTTGAACTCATTGCCTCGATTAATAAAGGCAAGCATGCCGTATGCCTTCTTTACCACCGTAGTAACCTGTGTAGCCACTGTCAAGGAGCTACGGACATGAACCCCATGATACCTCTGTAGTTTAAGAGTCCTGCCATTAACAGTGTACTGTCCCTTTACATTTGATCTCCCAAAGTGCGACACCTCAGATTTGGTCGGATTAAACTCCATGTGCCATTTCTCTCTCTATATCTACAACTGGTCTATATTCCACTGTATCCTTTGGCAATCTTATACACTATTCACAACACCTCCAATCTTTGCATCATCTGCAAACTTATCTGCAAACTTAAAATGAAAATCCACATTTTCATCCAGGTCATTTACAAACAGCAGAGGTTCTAGTACAGGTCGCTGCAGAACACCCCCGTCATGGACCTCCAGCTAGGACAAGTCGCATTGACCACTACCCTCAGTCTTCTGAAGGCAAGCCAATTCTGAATCCAAACGGCCAAATCACTGTGGATCCTGTGCATCCTAATGTTCAGGATGAGCGCAACTAAAGTTTCCTGCTGCTTTGTCAGAATGTTGTGTGTTCAAGCCGCCCTCCAGAGGCATCCGCACATTGCCCAGGCTGGCTATTCCCATGCAGGAGCAGAGAGAGCGCTGCTCTGCTGGAAATTCTGTCACGTCTAAGGCACTTATTAGAGGCTGGGATCACGCCAAAGGCAGAGAGAAAGACCATATTGAAGAAGGGTATCAGGGATCTCCAGGGTGCCTGTCCAGTGAACGGGTTTGGATTATCCACGAGTTATGAAAACATTTTCAGAGATGCATTTATTTCTCTGGCCACGCTTCTGGAATATCAGATCACTCACATAACCACAACAGGGCTGCACCACGTTTCAGTGTTGACCTTGTCTGGCAGGGTTTATAGCACAAAGCAAACAATGTCAATAATGGGGTGAGTCCCAGGACCCTACCTTGGATGTTCTTCACCTCCCGGCTGACACTGCTGCTGGAGGGGGGATGAGATACTGTACATCTGAAGACTGAGCCTTTCTTCCACTCCTCTGTACTCACAGTCAGGAAATGGCTGGCACTGAAAGTGCCCCCCTGCTCCAGAGCAGTCGGTGCAGCGCTGGTGGTGTTTGAGGTGATCAGGGAGCCGTCTTTCTCCCAGGCGACGTTTATGATGTCCGGGTAGAATCCAGAGACCACACACTCGAGGGTGGCCGTGTTCCTACTCTTGGTCCCGTCGTGTGGTGGAGGCAGCAGTCTGACCTTGGGACGTTTGGTCTCCACTGGAACAGACGAGCAAACAATGGAAATGTAAAACGGTTTTACTCAGGTAACTAACATTGGCCATTTAATCGATGGTCTATTGCCCACCTTTGGTGGTACTTGTCCGCGCTGACACTGGTTTGGAAGAAGGCTCTCGAGCAGTGCACACGTACTCAACCCCACTGAACCACTCCTCTATACTGGTCCGGAGTTCACTGATCACTGTGTTTTGGGTCCCTTCCCTCTCCGGTTGTCGGATCACAGCTTCCCTACTTCTGTCCTTCCCATTGACCAGCCAAGAAATGTGGACCTTGCCTGGATCACTACAGATAACAGTGCACTTCAGGATAGCGGTCTTGTTGATCCACATCTCTTCAATGCCAGGATTTCGAATAAAGACAAACAATTCTGTGGATTAGAAATGGAAAACCTCAGCATTTTAGTGGAGACTTTTCTGTTGGTTATGTTAAGTCAGGATAGAGCATCAACGTGTATCGCCTATATTCTTTGGAAGTAGAATAAGAGAATCACCCAGGGTTGAACAATGTGTCGTATGTTGCTGCACGTTGTGACTGATAAACGACCTGCCTACTGGGTTTTCAATCCCTTTCCCATAACTGCGACCAATAGGTTCACTGCAGGGACTGCAAGATGGGTGCGAGGCTGGGCAACATTTACATACTGCAAAGTCAATGACAGGTTTGTGTACCACAGTGAGAGGGAAGCCTGCAGATTTCCTAGCACAAACACAATTCAATATATCCTTTGCTTGGAGCCCCTTCACATCCCAACAAGCCAGTATTACTGTGACAATGCTTCTCCCCACCTCTGCAAGCTTCACTTCTCACACAAACTTCAGCATGCGATATATAAGAGTCTCCTAAACGCCCCTATCATAATTGCCTCACCTCCCAGCCTTGGCAGCAGATTCCAGGCATCCACCACTATCTAAGTAGACATCTTATCCCGCACATCTCCTTTGAATGTACCCCCTCTCACCTTAAATGCACGTCCTCTAATATTGGACATTTTGACCCTGGCAAAAAGATACCATCTGTTTACTCTGTCTATGCCGCTCTGAAGCTCATAAACTTCTATCAGGTCTTCCCTCAGCCTCCACTGCTCCAGAGAAAAGAACCCAAGTTTTTCTAATCTTTCCTCATAGCACATGCCCTTTAATCCAGGCAGCATCCTGGTAAACCTCTCCTGCACCGTCCCCAAAGCCTCCACATGCTCCTATAATGGAGCAACCAGAATTGAATGCAGCACTCCAGATGCAGCCTAACTATGAAGCTGCAACATAACTTCCTGACTCTTGAACTCATTGCCTCGGTTAATAAAGGCAAGCATGCCGTATGCCTTCTTTACCACCGTAGTAACCTGTGTAGCCACTGTCAAGGAGCTACGGACATGAACCCCATGATACCTCTGTAGTTTAAGAGTCCTGCCATTAACAGTGTACTGTCCCTTTACATTTGATCTCCCAAAGTGCGACACCTCAGATTTGGTCGGATTAAACTCCATGTGCCATTTCTCTCTCTATATCTACAACTGGTCTATATTCCACTGTATCCTTTGGCAATCTTATACACTATTCACAACACCTCCAATCTTTGCATCATCTGCAAACTTATCTGCAAACTTAAAATGAAAATCCACATTTTCATCCAGGTCATTTACAAACAGCAGAGGTTCTAGTACAGGTCGCTGCAGAACACCCCCGTCATGGACCTCCAGCTAGGACAAGTCGCATTGACCACTACCCTCAGTCTTCTGAAGGCAAGCCAATTCTGAATCCAAACGGCCAAATCACTGTGGATCCTGTGCATCCTAATGTTCAGGATGAGCGCAACTAAAGTTTCCTGCTGCTTTGTCAGAATGTTGTGTGTTCAAGCCGCCCTCCAGAGGCATCCGCACATTGCCCAGGCTGGCTATTCCCATGCAGGAGCAGAGAGAGCGCTGCTCTGCTGGAAATTCTGTCACGTCTAAGGCACTTATTAGAGGCTGGGATCACGCCAAAGGCAGAGAGAAAGACCATATTGAAGAAGGGTATCAGGGATCTCCAGGGTGCCTGTCCAGTGAACGGGTTTGGATTATCCACGAGTTATGAAAACATTTTCAGAGATGCATTTATTTCTCTGGCCACGCTTCTGGAATATCAGATCACTCACATAACCACAACAGGGCTGCACCACGTTTCAGTGTTGACCTTGTCTGGCAGGGTTTATAGCACAAAGCAAACAATGTCAATAATGGGGTGAGTCCCAGGACCCTACCTTGGATGTTCTTCACCTCCCGGCTGACACTGCTGCTGGAGGGGGGATGAGATACTGTACATCTGAAGACTGAGCCTTTCTTCCACTCCTCTGTACTCACAGTCAGGAAATGGCTGGCACTGAAAGTGCCCCCCTGCTCCAGAGCAGTCGGTGCAGCGCTGGTGGTGTTTGAGGTGATCAGGGAGCCGTCTTTCTCCCAGGCGACGTTTATGATGTCCGGGTAGAATCCAGAGACCACACACTCGAGGGTGGCCGTGTTCCTACTCTTGGTCCCGTCATGTGGTGGAGGCAGCAGTCTGACCTTGGGACGTTTGGTCTCCACTGGAACAGACGAGCAAACAATGGAAATGTAAAACGGTTTTACTCAGGTAACTAACATTGGCCATTTAATCGATGGTCTATTGCCCACCTTTGGTGGTACTTGTCCGCGCTGACACTGGTTTGGAAGAAGGCTCTCGAGCAGTGCACACGTACTCAACCCCACTGAACCACTCCTCCGTACTGGTATGGAGCTCACTGATCACTGTGTTTTGGGTCCTTTCCCTTTCTGGTTGTCGGATCACAGCTTCCCTACTTCTGTCCTTTCCACTGACCAGCCAAGAAATATGGACCTTGCCTGGATCACTACAGATAACAGTGCACTTCAGGATAGGGGTCTTGTTGATCCACATCTCTTCAATGCCAGGATTTCGAATAAAGACAAACAATTCTGTGGATTAGAAATGGAAAACCTCAGCAGTTTAGTGGAGACTTTTCCATTGGTTATGTTAAGTCAGGACAGAGCATCAATGTGTATCGCCTATATTCCTTGGAAGTAGAATAAGAGAAACACGCAGGGTTGAACAATGTGTCGTATATCGCTGCACGTTGTGACTGATAAACGTCCTGCCTACTGGGTTTTCAATCCCTTTCCCATAACTGCGACCAATCGGTTCACTGCAGGGACTGCAAGATGGGTGCGAGGCTGGGCAACATTTACATACTGCAAAGTCAATGACAGGTTTGTGTACCACAGTGAGAGGGAAGCCTGCAGATTTCCTAGCACAAACACAATTCAATATATCCTTTGCTTGGAGCCCCTTCACATCCCAACAAGCTAGTCTTACTGTGACAATGCTTCTCCCCACCTCTGCAACCTTCACTTCCCACACAAACTTCAGCATGCGATATATAAGAGCCTCCTAAACGCCCCTATCGTAATTGCCTCACCTACCAGCCTTGGCAGCACATTCCAGGCATCCACCACTATCTAAGTAGACATCTTATCCCGCACATCTCCTTTGAATGTACCCCCTCTCACCTTAAATGGACGTCCTCTAATATTGGACATTTCGACCCTGGCAAAAAGATACCATCTGTTTACCCTGTCTGTGCCGCTCTGAAGCTCATAAACTTCTATCAGGTCTTCCCTCAGCCTCCACTGCTCCAGAGAAAACAACCCAAGTGTTTCTAATCTTTCCTCATAGCACATGCCCTTTAATCCAGGCAGCATCCTGGTAAACCTCTCCTGCACCGTCCCCAAAGCCTCCACATGCTCCTATAATGGAGCAACCAGAATTGAATGCAGCACTCCAGATGCAGCCTAACTATGAAGCTGCAACATAACTTCCTGACTCTTGAACTCATTGCCTCGATTAATAAAGGCAAGCATGCCGTATGCCTTCTTTACCACCCTAGTAACCTGTGCAGCCACTGTCAAGGAGCTATGGACATGAACCCCATGATACCTCTGTAGTTTAAGGGTCCTAACATTAACAGTGTACTGTCCCTTTACATTTGATCTCCCGAAGTGCAAGACCTCAGATTTGGTCGGATTAAACTCCATGTGCCATTTCTATCTCTATATCTACAACTGGTCTATATTCCGCTGTATCCTTTGGCAATCTTATACACTATTCACAACACCTCCAATCTTTGCATCATCTGCAAACTTACCGAGCCACCCATCCACATTTTCATCCAGGTCATGTACAAACAGCAGACGGTTCTAGTACAGGTCGCTGCAGAACACCCCCGTCATGGACCTCCAGCTAGGACAAGTCGCATTGACCACTCTGAATCCAAACGGCCAAATCACTGTGGATCCTGTGCATCCTAATGTTCTGGATGAGCGCAACTAAAATTTCCTGCTGCTTTGTCAGAATGTTGTGTGTTCAAGCCGCCCTCCAGAGGCTTCCGCACATTGCCCAGGCTGGCTATTCCCATGCAGGAGCAGAGAGAGCGCTGCTCTGCTGGATATTCTGTCACATCTAAGGCACTTATTAGAAGCTGGGATCATGCCAAAGGCAGAGATAAAGACTATATTGAAGAAGGGTATGTTGGATCTCCAGGGTGCCTGTCCAGTGAACGGGTTTGGATTATCCACGAGTTATGAAAACATTTTCAGAGATGCATTTATTTCTCTGGCCACGCTTCTGGATTATCAGATCACTCACATAACCACAACAGGGCTGCACCACGTTTCAGTGTTGACCTTGTCTGGCAGGGTTTATAGCACAAAGCAAACAATGTCAATAATGGGGTGAGTCCCAGGACCCTACCTTGGATGTTCTTCACCTCCCGGCTGACACTGCTGCTGGAGGGGGGATGAGATACCGTACATCTGAAGACTGAGCCTTTCTTCCACTCCTCTGTACTCACAGTCAGGAAATGGCTGGCACTGAAAGTGCCCCCCTGCTCCAGAGCAGTCGGTGCAGCGCTGGTGGTGTTTGAGGTGATCAGGGAGCCGTCTTTCTCCCAGGCGACGTTTATGATGTCCGGGTAGAATCCAGAGACCACACACTCGAGGGTGGCCGTGTTCCTACTCTTGGTCCCGTCGTGTGGTGGAGGCAGCAGTCTGACCTTGGGACGTTTGGTCTCCACTGGAACAGACGAGCAAACGATGGAAATGTAAAACAGTTTTACTCAGGTAACTAACATTGGCCATTTAATCGCTGGTTTATTGCCCACCTTTGGTACTTCTTGTCCGCGCTGACACTGGTTTGGAAGAAGGCTCTCGAGCAGAGCACACGTACTCAACCCCACTGAACCACTCCTCTGTACTGGTCCGGAGTTCACTGATCACTGTGTTTTGGGTCCCTTTCCTTTCCGGTTGTCGGATCACAGCTTCCCTACTTCTGTCCTTCCCATTGACCAGCCAAGAAATGTGGACCTTGCCTGGATCACTACAGATGACAGTGCACTTCAGGATAGTGGTCTTGTTGATCCACATCTCTTCAATGCCAGGATTTCGAATAAAGACAAACAATTCTGTGGATTAGAAATGGAAAACCTCAGCATTTTAGTGGAGACTTTTCCGTTGGTTATGTTAAGTCAGGATAAAGCATCAACGTGTATCGCCTATATTCTTTGGAAGTAGAATAAGAGAATCACCCAGGGTTGAACAATGTGTCATATATTGCTGCACGTTGTGACTGATAAACGTCCTGCCTACTGGGTTGTCAATCCCTTTCCCATAACTGCGACCAATAGGTTCACTGCAGGGACTGCAAGATGGGTGCGAGGCTGGGCAACATTTACATACTGCAAAGTCAATGACAGGTTTGTGTACCACAGTGAGAGGGAAGCCTGCAGATTTCCTAGCACAAACACAATTCAATATATCCTTTGCTTGGAGCCCCTTCACATCCCAACAAGCCAGTCTTACTGTGACAATGCTTCTCCCCACCTCTGCAACCTTCACTTCTCACACAAACTTCAGCATGCGATATATAAGAGTCTCCTAAACGCCCCTATCGTAATTGCCTCACCTCCCAGCCTTGGCAGCACATTCCAGGCATCCACCACTATCTAAGTAGACATCTTATCCCGCACATCTCCTTTGAATGTACCCCCTCTCACCTTAAATGCACGTCCTCTAATATTGGACATTTCGACGCTGGCAAAAAGATACCATCTGTTTACTCTGTCTATGCCTCTCTGAAGCTCATAAACTTCTATCAGGTCTTCCCTCAGCCTCCACCTCCAGAGAAAACAACCCAAGTTTTTCTAATCTTTCCTCATAGCACATGCCCTTTAATCCAGGCAGCATCCTGGTAAACCTCTCCTGCACCGTCCCCAAAGCCTCCACATGCTCCTATAATGGAGCAACCAGAATTGAATGCAGCACTCCAGATGCAGCCTAACTATGAAGCTGCAACATAACTTCCTGACTCTTGAACTCATTGCCTCGATTAATAAAGGCAAGCATGCCGTATGCCTTCTTTACCACCCTAGTAACCTGTGTAGCCACTGTCAAGGAGCTATGGACATGAACTCGATGATACCTCTGTAGTTTAAGGGTCCTGCCATTAACAGTGTACTGTCCCTTTACATTTGATCTCCCAAAGTGCGACACCTCAGATTTGGTCGGATTGAACTCCATGTGCCATTTCTCTCTCTATATCTACAACTGGTCTATATTCCACTGTATCCTTTGGCAATCTTATACACTATTCACAACACCTCCAATCTTTGCATCATCTGCAAACTTATCTGCAAACTTAAAATGAAAATCCACATTTTCATCCAGGTCATTTACAAACAGCAGAGGTTCTAGTACAGGTCGCTGCAGAACACCCCCGTCGTGGACCTCCAGCTAGGACAAGTCGCATTGACCACTACCCTCTGTCTTCTGAGGGCAAGCCAATTCTGAATCCAAACGGCCAAATCACTGTGGATCCTGTGCATCCTAATGTTCTGGATGAGCGCAACTAAAGTTTCCTGCTGCTTTGTCAGAATGTTGTGTGTTCAAGCCGCCCTCCAGAGGCTTCCGCACGTTGCCCAGGCTGGCTATTCCCATGCAGGAGCAGAGACAGCGCTGCTCTGCTGGAAATTCTGTCACATCTAAGGCACTTATTAGAGGCTGGGATCACGCCAAAGGCAGAGAGAAAGACCATATTGAAGAAGGGTATGAGGGATCTCCAGGGGGCCCGTCCAGTGAACGGGTTTGGATTATCCACGAGTTATGAAAACATTTTCAGAGATGCATTTATTTCTCTGGCCACGCTTCTGGATTATCAGATCACTCACATAACCACAACAGGGCTGCACCACGTTTCAGTGTTAACCTTGTCTGGCAGGGTTTATAGCACAAAGCAAACAATGTCAATAATGGGGTGAGTCCCAGGACCCTACCTTGGATGTTCTTCACCTCCCGGCTGACACTGCTGCTGGAGGGGGGATGAGATACTGTACATCTGAAGACCGAGCCTTTCTTCCACTCCTCTGTACTCACAGTCAGGAAATGGCTGGCACTGAAAGTGCCCCCCTGCTCCAGAGCAGTCGGTGCAGCGCTGGTGGTGTTTGAGGTGATCACGGAGCCGTCTTTCTCCCAGGCGACGTTTATGATGTCCGGGTAGAATCCAGAGACCACACACTCGAGGGTGGCCGTGTTCCCACTCTTGGTCCCGTCGTTTGGTGGAGGCAGCAGTCTGACCTTGGGACGTTTGGTCTCCACTGGAACAGACGAGCAAACAATGGAAATGTAAAACGGTTTTACTCAGGTAACTAACATTGGCCATTTAATCGCTGGTCTATTGCCCACCTTTGGTACTTCTTGTCCGCGCTGACACTGGTTTGGAAGAAGGCTCTCGAGCAGAGCACACGTACTCAACCCCACTGAACCACTCCTCTATACTGGTCCGGAGTTCACTGATCACTGTGTTTTGAGTCCCTTCCCTCTCCGGTTGTCGGATCACAGCTTCCCTACTTCTGTCCTTCCCATTGACCAGCCAAGAAATGTGGACCTTGCCTGGATCACTACAGATGACAGTACACTTGAGGATAGGGGTCTTGTTGATCCACATCTCTTCAATGCCAGGATTTCGAATAAAGACAAACAATTCTGTGGATTAGAAATGGAAAACCTCAGCATTTTAATGGAGACTTTTCCGTTGGTTATGTTAAGTCAGGATAGAACATCAATGTGTATCGCCTATATTCTTTGGAAGTAGAATAAGAGAAGCACCCAGGGTTGAACAATGTGTCGTATATCGCTGCACGTTGTGACTGATAAACGTCCTGCCTACTGGGTTTTCAATCCCTTTCCCATAACTGCGACCAATAGGTTCACTGCAGGGACTGCAAGATGGGTGTGAGGCTGGGCAACATTTACATACTGCAAAGTCAATGACAGGTTTGTGTACCACAGTGAGAGGGAAGCCTGCAGATTTCCTAGCACAAACACAATTCAATATATCCTTTGCTTGGAGCCCCTTCACATCCCAACAAGCCAGTCTTACTGTGACAATGCTTCTCCCCACCTCTGCAACCTTCACTTCCCACACAAACTTCAGCATGCGATATATAAGAGCCTCCTAAACGCCCCTATCGTAATTGCCTCACCTCCCAGCCTTGGCAGCACATTCCAGGCATCCACCACTATCTAAGTAGACATCTTATCCCGCACATCTCCTTTGAATGTACCCCCTCTCACCTTAAATGCACGTCCTCTAATATTGGACATTTTGACCCTGGCAAAAAGATACCATCTGGTTACTCTGTCTATGCCGCTCTGAAGCTCATAAACTTCTATCAGGTCTTCCCTCAGCCTCCACTGCTCCAGAGAAAACAACCCAAGTTTTTCTAATCTTTCCTCATAGCACATGCCCTTTAATCCAGGCAGCATCCTGGTAAACCTCTCCTGCACCGTCCCCAAAGCCTCCACATGCCCCTATAATGGAGCAACCAGAACTGAATGCAGCACTCCAGATGCAGCCTAACTATGAAGCTGCAACATAACTTCCTGACTCTTGAACTCATTGCCTCGATTAATAAAGGCAAGCATGCCGTATGCCTTCTTTACCACCCTAGTAACCTGTGTAGCCACTGTCAAGGAGCTATGGACATGAACCCCATGATACCTCTGTAGTTTAAGGGTCTTGCCGTTAACAGTGTACTGTCTCTTTACATTTGATCTCCCAAAGTGCAACACCTCAGATTTGGTCGGATTAAACTCCATGTGCCATTTCTCTCTGCATATCTGCAACTGGTCTATATTCCGCTGTATCCTTTGGCAATCTTATACACTATTCACAACACCTCCAATCTTTGTACCTTTTGTGAACCTACTTAGCCACCCATCCACATTTCAGAATCAGTGGAGGGATTTTGAACAAAGGCAGACAATTCTGTGGATTAGAAAGGGAAAAGTTTGGAAGCTTTGTTGAGATTTTTCTGTTTGGTTATGTTCAGCTAGGACAGATCATCAGTACATTACAGCTGTACTCACTGGAAGTAGAATTACCGAAACACCCAGGATTGAACAGTGTGTCACATATTGTGCAAGTTGTGACTGAGAAAATAAATTAGAACAAAGGACGTGCCAACTGGGATTTGATTCCTGTTCCAATGACTGTGACCAGTGAGGCTGAGCAACGTTCAGTTGCTGTGTAACAGTGAGAGAGAGAGCAGATTTCTTTGCAGAGACACAGTTCAGTATATTCTCTGTTTGGAGCCCCTGTGGCATTGACGAGTAACACTGATCACTGTGAATCAATGAGAATCCTTTTCTCTGTCTGGGCTGAGCCTGGGATTCACTTAATGAAGTTCACATCCGGACATTACAGTCTTACTGTGACCTTGCCCTTCCTCATCTCTGCAACCATCACCTCCCACACAGCCTTCAGTAAAGGTTGCATCCTTCCAACTCTGGTCACTCATACACCTGCACTCCTTCTGTTGGCCGTGTCTTTAGCAGTCTTACTTACAAACACTGAAGCTCACTCAGTAAACTTCCACAGGAGACCCCAGTCTCTCCTCCTTGAAATGAGCAGCTCTGGTAAGAGTGTATGCATAAGTTGCTGGGCTGATGATCTGGTGATGGAGTTCAAATCCCACCTGGCGGCTGGGAATTTAAATTTAATTAATAAATGCATTCTGGAGTGAAAAGCTGGCATTGGTGGTGAGGACTGTGGAAGGTTTTGATCTGTCATAAAACCCATCCAGTTCACTGTTGTTCTTCAGGGGAGGAAATCTGTCATCCACATCTGGTCTGACTGATATGTGACTCCAGACCTGCAGCAATACGGCTGAATCCGAACCACCATCAGAAATGGCCCAGCAAGCCCCTCAGTTCCAGAGCAATCGGTGATGGACATGAGATGATGACTGAATAAAACATCTCTCTGACCAAGCTTTGGGGCACCTGTTCCCTGGGTTCGTGTCAGCTTTGTGTGATTGTGCTCCAGTGAAGTTGTTGAGGTGTCTGACCATTTGAAAGTAACCATTTAAAAGGAAGGAATGGGTGACTCGTTCTCCGGCAACAACAGAGCAAACCAGGAATCCAGAGAAGTGACAGAAGTCTCCCTCTTGCTCCAGGTTGGGATTATTTTCTGCATTCGATGGACTTTCCCCCATTTCACTTCAGAACCATTGGGCTCGGAAGAGTGAGATTCATTAATTTATTGCAAATGATTTACACTTCCACTCGTCTCCCAAAGCACTTCTGTCAGTTCAATAAAATTGCAGCTCACTTCAGCTTGTGAACTCTATTTACTCACTTTGGTCCACATGGGCCATTTTTGCTGTCTGACGCTAATTATGGAGGGTGATCGTGTTTGTGCCAGGTTTGAAACCTTCAATGAGAATTTGAGTCTATGCCTTTGAATTTAGAGCAGATGGATCTACACTGTTGGCTCCTTGCTTTGTGAATCTTGACTTAATCAGCACTGTGACGTTTGTTTTTTTGCAAGGTGCTCAGTCCTGTCCCATATCAGTGACATAGTTGTGATGTTCAACAATCCCTGGTGAGGGCAATCCCCCTCACAAAACCTGACAGAGTCAGGACAGCTCTCCTTTTTGCAAAATAGTGATATTGTTTCACAAGAAGCATGTTATTCTGTTAATCCTTGGGTGATGCTAACAAAACACTCTCTTTAATAATGAACAAAATGTGCTGGAGGAACTCCCAATAGGTCAGGCAGCATCTATGGAAGGACATGAACAGTCGACGTTTCGGGCCAAGACCCTTTATCAGGACTGGATAGGAAGAAGGCAGAAGCCAGAATAAAAGTATGGGGGGAAGGGGAGGAGCTGGCAGGTGATAGGTGAATCCAAGTGAGAAGGGGAAGATAGGCAGGTAGGGGAGGGGGGAAGAGGAAGTGGGAACGATGTGAGAAGCTGGGAAGTGATAGGTGAAAGAGGCAAAGGGCTGGAGGAGATGGAATCTGATTGGAGAGGACAGTGGACCATGGAAGAAAGGGAAGGAGGTGGGGAACCAGAGGGAGTTGGGCAGGTTGTTGGTGGGGGGGGCGGGTGGTGGGGGGTGGAGGTGGGGGCAGAAACGGGGGGAGTGGTTACTGGAAGTTAGAGAAATTGTTGTTGGTGCCGTCAGGTTGGAGACAACCAAGACGGAATATGAGGTGTTGTTCCTCTAATCTGCCTCTAGCCTCAACTTGGCAGTGGAGGAGGCAGTGGACAGAATCAGATTTATCATCACTGTCTTACAAAGTGAAATTTGTTGGTTTGCCCCAGCCGTACAGTGCAAAGACAAAATTACTGTGAATTACAAAATAAATGAATAATGCAAAAAAATGAATAATGGGGTCGTGTTTCCGGGATCACAGACCATTCAGAAATATGATGGAGGAGGGGAAGGAGCTGCTTCTGACTCATTGAGTGCGGGTCTTCAGGCTCCTGTGCCTCCTCCCCGATGGTAGTAACGAGAAGAGGGCGTGTCCTTCGTGATGGATGCACCGCCTCTTGAAGATGTTTCGATAGTGGGGAGGGTTGCGCCTGTGCTGGAGCTAGCTGAGTCTACGAGCCTCTTACCATCCTGTGCATTGGAGCCTCCATACTAGGCGGTGATGCAACCAGTCAGAATGCTCTCCACCGTACATCTGTAGAAATTTGCAAGAGTCTTCGGTGACGTACCGAATCTCCTCAAACTCCTAAAGAAGTAGAGCGGTTGGTGTGCCTTCTTCGTGATGGCACGCCAGCGTCGATGTGTCGGGCCCAGGACAGATCCTCTGAGATGTCGACGCCCGGGAACTTGAAGCTGCTCACCCTTTCCACCGCTGACCACCACCCCCCACCCCCCTCAATGAGGACTGGTGTGTGTTCTCGCAACTTCCACTTCCTGAAGTCTGCAATCAATTCCTTGGTCTCGCTGATGTTGAGTGTGAGGTTGTTGTTGTGACACCAGTCAAACACCCGATCTACATTACTCCTGTACGCCTCCTCGTCACCATCTGAGAATTTACCGACGACAGTGGTGTCGTCGGCGAATTTATAGATGGCGTTTTAGCTGTGCCTAGCCACACGGTCATGAGCGTAGAGAGAGTAGAGCAGTGAGCTCAGTGCACATCCTTGAGGTGCACCCGCGTTGATTGTCAGCGAGGACCAGATGTTATCACCGAACCATACTGACTGTGGTCTCCCGATGAGGAAGTCAAGGATCCAGTTGCAGAGGCAGGTACAGAGGCCCAGCTTTAGGACCTTGGTGATTAATACTGAGGGGGTGATGGTGTTGAACGCTGATCTGTAATTGATAACCAGCAGCCTGATGAATGTTTTGCTGTTGTCCAGGTGCTCCAAAGGAGAGCGGAGAGCCAGTGAAATTGTGTCCACTGTAGACCTGTTGCAGCGGTCGGCAAATTGCAGCGGGTCTAAGTCCTTGCTCAGGCAGAGGTTAATTCTGGCCATAACCAACCTCTCTAAACACTTCATTGGAGTAGATGTGAGTGCCATTGGTCAATAGTCATTGAGGCAGCTCTCCCTGGTCTTCTTGGGCACCAGTATGATTGCTACCCTTTTGAAGCAGGTGGAAACCTCAGACCACAGCAGTGAGAGGTTGAATACATCCTTGAACACTCCAACCAGTTGGTCGGCACAGGTTTTCAGTACCCATCCAGGTACACCGTCGGGGCCTGACACCTTGCGTGGGTTCATCCTCTTGAAGGATGTTTTGACATCGGCCTCCAAGACAGATCACAGGGTTGCCAGATATTGTGGGGATTCGCACAGGTGTAGTGTTATTCTCCCTTTCAAAGTGTGCATAAAAGGAGTTCAGCTCATCAGCGAGTGAAGCATCACTGCCATTTATGCTGTTAGGCTTCGTCTCGTGGGAAGTAATGGCACGCAAACCCTGCCACAGCTGTCGTGCATCCGATTGTGTCACTAATTTCACACAGAATTGCCTTTTCACTCTCACGATGGCCTTCCGTAGGTCGTACCTGGATTTCCTGTAGGATTCTGAATCGCCAGTCTTGAACACCACAGACCTAGCCCTCAGCAGACTGCGAATCTCCTGGTTTATCCAGGGCTTCTGGTTTGGGAAAACTCAGTACATCCTCAAAGGCACACACTTGTCCATGCAGGTCTTGATGAAGTCAGCGATGGCTGTGGCATATTCGTTCAGATCCAAAGATGAATCCCTGAACATGGTCCAGTTCACCGATTCAAAGCAGCCCTGTAAACACTCCTCTGCCTCCCTTGACCATACCTTTGCGGTCCTCAGTCTCTGCATGTATGTTGGGAGAAGTAGTACAGCCAGGTGATCAGACCTGCCAAAGTGCGGTCGCGGGACGGCACAGTTGGCATTCTTGGTGGTGTAACAGTGATCGAGTCTGTTGACTCCTCTGGTTTCACAGCTGACATGTTAGTGGAAGTTGGTCAGAGACTTCTTCAAGTCGGCCTGGTTGAAGTCCCTGCGATGATCGGGAAGGTGTCAGGGTGCACTGGCTCGGGACTGTCGATCATGGCGCTCAGCTCAGCTCCTCCAGTGCCAGCTGGACATTTGCCAGGGTGGAATGTACACCACCACCAGGATGACGGTGGAGAACTCCCTCAGCCGATAAAATGCATGACACTTGACTGCCAGATGTTCCAGGTCAGGGGAGCAGGACTAAGACAGAATCACCACATCTGTGCACCACAGTGAGTTAATCATGAAGCAAACACCGCCACCGTGCAGTCCATGCGGTGGATGGTGAATCCCTCAGGCTGGTGCGCCGTGTCCGGAGTGCTGGGATAGGCCATGTCTCTGTGAAGCAGAGTACACAACAGTCCCCGATATCCCTCTGGTACTGCAGTCTTGCTCTGAGGGCTTCAATTTTATTTTCCAGAGACTGTACATCAGCCAGGAGGACAGTTGGGGGGGAGGGAGGCCTTAGGGCCCTGCCTTTCAGTGTTACCTGGAGCCCTCCCCGGCACCCACATTTCCTGAGAATGGAGATTGTTCCCCGAGGTTCCAGCTGCAGCATGCGCTCCCTGGGTGGTCTGGGATCCCGAATCTGCCGGTTCTGAAGATCACTAGTTCTTTTAAAATGACTTCTAAGTGACTCTTATGGCAATGTCTGTGGCTAGTTGTAAATGGGAATACTTGAGGATTCGCTTGGGAGCTGCACACAGAAAGTTGCCCTCTCCAGCACCATTTTAAACCACCTATTTCTGTTCAACTGACACAGACACGTCACTGTGGGAATGGGAAGTGGAATCAAAATGCCTGGCAACTATTTTATACATCAATACATCGAGCTCCTTCGTTCTGTCTGCCGTAACAGCAGACATTTTAATTCCACTTCCCATTCCCACACTGACATGTCTGTCCACAGCCTCCTCTACTGCCAAGTTGAAGCTAGATGCAGGTTAAAGGAACAACACCTTATATTCCATCTTGGTCGTCTCCAACCTGACGGCATCAACATCAATTTCTCTAACTTCCGGTAACCCCTCCTCTCTGTCCTCCCCTTTATTTTCCTTTATCCCTCTGGCCCCATAACCCCTCCCCTTTCCCGTCCCCCGCCCCCAGCCCATCAACTTACACCTCCCTCCGTTTCCCCACCTCCTTCCGTTTTTTCCATGGTTCACTGTCCTCTCTGATCAGATTCCATCTTCTTCAGCCCTTTGCCTCTTCCACCTATCACTTCCCAGCTTCTCCCATCGTTCCCAGATCCCCCCCCAACAATCTATCTTCCCCCTCTCATAGATACACATACAGGCCCTTCGGCCCACAAAGCTGTGCCGAACATGTCCCTAACCTTAGAAATTACTAGGCTTACCCATAGCCCTCTATTTTTCTAAGCTCCGTGTACCTATCCAAAAGCCTCTTAAAAGACCCCATCACATTCACCTCCACCACCGTTGCCAGCAGCCCATCCCACACACTCACCACTGTCACCCAGATTCACCTGCCAGCTTGTGCTCCTCCCCTTCCTCCCACCCTTTTATTCTGGCTTCTGCCCTCTTTCTTTCCAAATTCTGATGAAGGGTCTCGACCCGAAACGTTGACTGTTCATATCCACTGGGTGAGAAATAGGTTCCAGTTCTTGCTGACTGGAGTCAGACCAGGAAGACATCTGGCCAAGGGAACTGGAACTGGGATCTGCGTCACACTGAAGCAGCAATGTCCACAAATGAATGAGTGTGTAGATGAGGTGTGGAGGGGAGGGGGAGGCAGTTTGAATCGGGTGTTTTCTCCTCTCTCTGTTACACTTCAATCCCAATGGATACCAGAGGTTGGACTGGAATCCAGTAAATGGATTGTAATGAAACTCTGATGAATTCCATCCACAGCCAATCACTTTATTTCACACTTTCCTGCCCAACAATGATACTGTCGGGTAGAACCATCTGAGAATGTCGCATTGAGGTTAGTCTGGTACAAGAACATTGGCACACACTCCAAACAACAGCTGGGACATGGTACACCTGCAACTGGAAGATTCATAGATTTGAGTGTCAGACACTTTCACCTCCCCTCCTGTGCTGGAAAATGGGAGCCCCACACATTCCCAATCTCTATCCTCTGTATCTGGCATCCTATCGGGATGAGGTTATACCAACCATGATAAACTGCTTCACCTGGCCCAGGATCAGAGAACGCAAAGTCACAACATTCACTCAAGGGTTGGGGGTCAATTCAAAAATAATCCAGGGCAACTACATTTCAGTGAGTGGATAATCTACAGAACAGGCTCTCAGGAAACACTGGAAACAGATTGTGGAGATTGAATCAGATACAACATTGCAGAGATGTTTTTTGAGGAATGAACATTGAGGAGACGGGGAAAAGGGAACAGGGACATTTTCTCCAGATGGTGTGAAAGACGGGACGTGTGCTTTGCTCACCGTCTCATTTTTCTTGTCACCGCACACAGAGGCAACTAAAGTTGTGTGAGAGTGAACGGACAGGAGACCCAATCTTGCACCTTCCCTGCCCAGTAGATGGTGTTGGAGTTACTGATGGAAAGAGTTGATTCAAAGTGCAAAAGCAAAATACTGAACATCATGCATCACTCAACAGGTCTGACATTAGGGACAGGAATTGGGTGGGAGGGTCAGTGAGGTAGTTCAATTCTATAAGTAAATTAATTTTCTTTCAGACAACACTCACCCTCTTTATATTGCATGCTGATCCTTTCCCTGAAGCCATAAGGAACATGGCTCACTTCACAAGTATATACATGTCCATTGGTCCAGTCATTCATAGGCAGTGTCAGGTAAGCAAATGTTTCAGAACTAGCATTGGTTTTTGAAGTGGAAGGGAGAACGATGCCTGCTTGAGCTAATCCACTGTTTTTCCAGGAAACTTTAAATTTGTCAAGGTGGAATCCAGATACCACACAGCCCAGGACAGCAGTTGTTTGATTGTGGATAACCTCCGGGGATGGAACAAGGGGGATGAGCTTTGGAGCTGTAACACATTTAATATCTGCCATTACATGACTGCTTTAGGCACAATGTAGGTGGACAGCATTCCCCCAACACAAGACCCCTCCGCAATGTTGTTGATATACCAGTGATCTGTTGATGTGCTGGATCCACACTGTGACACTGGACAGAGCTGTGAGTGGGAGGGCTGGGTGTATAACCCAGGCCTCCCCAGCAATGTGCCCCACTCTGCAGTGACGAGGGGGAAAGGTGGGTAAGTGTAGTGGAGGTGCAGACCTGCCCTGATCTAATTGTCTGGTGGGGTGGGTACAAAGAGCAGAATGGCTGACCCGATTTCCTGTGAGCAGGAGTAGATAGGGTGGAACTTGGGAACCACAATTTTAGGATAAATGGGAAAGAAGAACAGATGGACAGGAGGAAATTAACTGCAAGGGTTTGTTCAGATCTGGAAGACGATGGTTAGAGAACGGTGGAAGCAGATTCTTTCGTCACATTCACAAGGGAATTGGATTTTACTCGGAGAGGGGACAGCTGCAGGGTGGAGGGGGAAGTGCAGGAGGAATGGGGTAAAGTTTAAATTGTCGTCCCGATGGCAGGGGCACGATGGGCCTGCGGTCTCTGTGTGATTCTGTGTCCGGGAGCTGATCTGGAGGGAGGTGTTCAGGGGTGGGGGTGGTGGAGAGGTTTCTGAAATTAGACAAAGGAGTGGATACAATGGGGACAGATCTGCACAAGTTGCTTCCTCCACCCTCCACTGATACAGAGTTTCATTGACTTCAGGATGAAGTTTCCCCTCTTACTGACTTCCACACAGTTTCCCCACAGCCTTTTGTTTGTGAGCAGCAACACCGCTGGCTTGTAGGAATAGAATAAATGAGCAAGAGAGTTAATTGCCATCCTCCTACATTGTTTGACAAAGGTTCCCACTCCGGGTTTATCCCCTGACACCAATGCAGCTTTAAAGAGAAAATAATATCTCATACTAACATTGAGGTTTCTGGAACTCTGCTGTCACCATCTCGCTTGGCTCGTACCCTGCCTTGCAGGAGTAGACTTCATTCCTGTTCCAATCCGCCGCAGGGACTCGGAGCAAGCTGCTCATTGTGTATGTTGAACTTTGCCCCAAGACTGCCGGGTACTTCTTGATTCCAGTGGTGATGTCCCCACTCTTGGTGGACCATGTCTGACTGATGCTCTCAGGCTGATAGTCCTTGACCAGACAGAGGAGGCTGATCTCTTGGCCAGATTTCGTGTTGCAGGAAGGGGTGATGTAGACTGATGGCAAGGACTTGGCCACTGAAATGTAAATAAATTCACAGACGGCTCTGTAAATAAATGCATTACTGGCAGACGAAGCAGGAGACATGGTGTTGCATATAAAACCAGTAATTTCCAAAATCTTTTACCCTGTTACACAAAGGGCTCACCACTACAACTCTCAGCTGGGTATCTGTGTCTCTGAGGTAGACGGGTGTGGATCAATCCCACAGCAGAGAGTTGGGCAGACAGTCCGGGCCAACACTCCAGTGCCGTACTGAGGCAGTGATCCAATGTCTGTGTCGGATTTCAGTCAAAATATCAAAGGTGACACCCTGTCTCTCCCCCAAATACAATTATTGATTCTGATGAGACTGTTCGCACCAGATCAGTGGAGTTTACAGAACAAGGAAGAATTTAGCAGTAAACTTATTCAAATAATTATGATCAGTTCAATGGTGATGTTGGTTAGAACACTGAAGTAAAACTGGTGTGGATACCTGTATCTTGTCTCCAGCACCACGTGTGATATAGAGGTGTCTGTGTAATGGACTCTGCTTCTGAAATCCAACTGAACTGACCACACGATGCAGCTGACACTGCATCACACATGTAACGTGTGTAACTGAGTAAGAATTTCAACCCCACAGAGCCTGTGTAAGTTACAGGCCAACCAGGAGGGAATGGTAACGTGGGTAAGAACGGACAGAGGAACTGTGGAAATACAGGAGCCCAGACTGTGTGGGAAAGTGTCGGCCGACACAACTGAAGTAAGGATGAGATTCCTGAGCAGATGCAGAAATCTCAAAATGCTTTTTGGTAGGTTGATTCAGAAGATAAAGAGGCATAGGATCCAGGGTAAATTGCAAGTTTGGATTCAGAATTGGCTTGCATAGAAGACAGAGGATGATGGTGGAAGGGTGTTATTCTGGCTGGAGGTCCATGACCAGTGGTGTTCAGCAAGGATCAGTGCTGGGACCTGTTGTTTGTGATATACAGTATGTCAATGATTTGGATGAAAATGTAGTCGGGTGAATAAGCAAGTTTGTGGAAGACACCAAAACTGGTGCAGTTGTGGACAGTGTAAAGGACTGTCAAAGGATACAGTGGGATATAGATCAATTACAGATATGGGTAGAGATATGGCAGATGGAGTTTAATCTGGGCAAGTGTGAGGTGTTGCACTTTGGGAGGTCATTTGAAAGGAGAAAGTACACAGTTAATGGTAGGTCCCGTAATAGCATTGAGGTACAGAGGGATCTTGGGGTCCAGGTCCATAGTTCACTGAAAGTGGCTACGCAAATGGATAAGGTGGTAAAGGCTGCATGTGGCATGCTTGTCTTCGTTGGTAGGGGTGCTGAGTACAAGAGTAAGGAAGTCATGCTGCAGCTGTATAAAACTTTAGTCAGACCACGCTTGGAGTATTGTGTGGTTGTCCCATTCTGGTTGTCCCATCGTAGGAAGGGTGTGGAGATTATGGAAAAGATGCAGAAGAAGGTCAACCAGGATGCTGCCTGGATTAGAGGGTTGGAGTTATGAGGAAAGGTTAGACAAACCTGGGTTGTTCTCCTTAGAGCATCAGAGGCGGAGGGGAGATCTGATACAGATTTTTAAAATTATGAGAGGCATAGATAGGGTAGACAGTCAGAATCTGTTCCCCAGGGTAGAAATGTCAAACCCCAGAGGACGTGCTTTTAAGGTTAGAGGGGGAAGTTAAAAGGTGACATGAGGGGCAATTTTTTTTGCAGAGAGTGGTAGGTGCCTGGAATAGGTTAGCAGGGGTAGTAGTGGAAGCAGGCAGATCGGAGGAGTTAAGAGGCTTTTAGATAGACACATGAATATGAAGGGAATGGAGGGATATGGATGATACACAGGAGGAGGACATTTGGTATAAATCGGCATCAAGATCGGCACAACGTCGTGAGCTGAATGACCTGTCCAGTGCTGTCCTGTTCTATGTTGACAATATTTTCACTGACTGACCAGCCCAGACAGTCCAGTGAGGAAATGCAGGTTATGGCAATTCCCAAGGTGCAAAATCCACTCAAGAGAGCTGATTCTCAATTCATTTCACAGGAAATGAAGGACTGTTGACTTACTAGGCAAGTATTGAGTTTAATTAAATTATTGCAGATATCCCTAAGTGCTTATAGGTGCTTTAGTTTCAATATTTTTTATCTTAATAGTCTTGAATAGCTTCTTAATGCTCAGTATATTGACGGCTTGGACAGGTGGATAAATCGGGGATGTGGTTTCACCAGTTGTCAGAATTACCTTGAGCGGTGTTGTGGGCGCGGCTTGTTCTGGCCCACTGATGTGATGTCATTTACCTTGTGATAGACTCTGCCGATGGCAGCTTGTTGATCATGGATGAGGTTAAATCACCCAATCAGAATGTGTGGGCAGACAAGAACATGCAGGGACCCTGGGAGCAGGAGACTGGCAGGAAAGTAGACATCAGACAGTTTGAATTGTAGTAGGTGAGGGCTCTGTTGTCCAACAGTAAGATGGTCAGCAGCCACACACACACACACACACACACACACACACACACAGACATATTCTGCTACTGGAAGGGCAGCAAACTCAAAATTTGGAGAAAAAGTGGTGGGAAGGTCAGGATTTCAATCAGGGCTAATATAAAATAATGGAATGTTTACAATAATTTATATTGGAGGAAGAAGATAAAATGCTGAAATCTCGTTGCTTTCAAATTGAAGATATAAAACAAGAGGTCCAACAGCCTTAGCAACAGAGGGGAGGAGCCAGCAGAGTTTAAAACTTGCTTTGCAGGTATGAAAGTGAGGCAGGCTCCAGCAGAGTTCTGTTTGAGTTGCAAGTGTGGTGTTTGAGGTTAAAGTGCTGAGGCTTTGGCTGTGAGGTCTCAGCAAAGAAGCTTAACAGATGCAAGTGTCAAAGTAAACACATGTAAGGCTTTTCAACTTAAATCTTTGTAGTTGGAGCATTAGGATGGCAGTGAGGGCAGTTGTATGCTTGTCCTGCAGGATGTGGGAGATCAGGGGGACTTCCAGTGTCCTTGAGGACTCCAGGAAGTGTGTTCAGCTGCAGCTCCTGGCTGACTGTGTAAGGAGCTGGAGCTGGACGTGCTAAAGATCATCTGAGGTGCTGAGAGCACCGTAGATGAGAGTTTCAGTGAGGTGGTCACACCCAAGGTGCAGGCTGCAGGTGACCACCACAAAAGATAGAGGGGGTAGAGAAATAATGCAGGATTCCCCTTGAAAACAAGTATACAATTTTGGATACTGTTGTTGGGGGGGGGGGGGTGGTTTAGAAATGACCATTTAGGAGAAAGCAGCAGCAGCCAGGTCTGTGACACCAGGACTGGCTCTGAGGTTCAGCGGGGAAGGGTGAAGACGAATAGGACTATAGTGATAGAAGACTTGATAGTTATGTGGGAAGACAGGAAATTCTGTGGCCACAAAAGGGATTCCAGGATGGTGTGTTGCCTTCCGGGTGCCAGGGTTGAGGATGTCTCTGAGCAGTTGCAGAACATTCTTGGGGGGGGGGAGGGGGAGCAGCCAGAAGTGGTTTTGCACATTGGCACAAAGGACACAGGTAGAAAAGGGGACATGGTCCTACAGAGTGATTATAGGGAATTAGGAAAGAGGTTAAAAAGCAGGAACTCGAGGGTAGTAATCTCTGAATTACTCCCAGTGCCATGTGCTAGTGAGGGCAAGAATAGGAGGATATGGCAGATGAATGTGTGACTGAAGAGTTGCTGCAGGGGGCAGAGATTCAGCTTTTTGGACCATTTGGATCTGTTCTGGGACAGAGGTGATCTGTAAGAGAGGGACAGGTTGCACCTGAACTGGAAGGGGACCAATATCGTGGCGGGCTGTTTTGCAAGTGCCACTTGGGTGGGAGGGTTTAAGTTAGATTGGCAGGGATTTGGGATCCAAAGCAGCAGTGGGGCTGATGGGAGGCTGGAAATTGAGACAGAATTCAATGCCAGCGAGGTCAGTCGACAAGACAAGCAGCAACATGGCAGGGAGCAAGGAATGACTGTTGGACTAAGTTGTATTTATTTCATTGCTGGAGGCCTGACAGGTAAGGTGGGTGAACTGAGGGCCTGGGTATCTACGTGGAACTGGGATATTATAGCCAATGCAGAAACACGGCTGAGGGAGGGACAGGACTGGCAGCTCAATGTTCCAGGGTACAGGTGGGACTGAGGAGGAGGAAAGAGAGAGGGGTGTTGAGTTGCTGATGAGGGAGAACATCACAGCAGTAGTCAGAGATAAAATTACTAAGGGATCATCCAGTGAGGCTTTATGGGTGGAGCTGAGAAATAAAAAGGGGATGGTCACCTTGTTGGGATTGTAGTATAGGATCCCTAATAGTCAGCAGGAACTAGAGGATCAAATATGCAGGGAGATTGCAGAAGGTTGCAAGAATAATAGGGTTGTTATAATAGGGGATTTTAACTTTCCTAATATGGACTGAGACTGCCATAGTGCTAATGGCTTAGATGGGGTGGAATTTGTTAAGTGTGTTCAGGAAAATTTTCCTCAGGCAATATATAGAGGGTCCTACTAGGGAGAGACCATAGTTTATCAGTATTAAATTAGTTGTGGGAAGGGCAGATCTGGTCCACAAGTTGAAAGCTCTAAATCGGGGCAAGGCAAATTTTGATGGTATTAGACAGGAAGTTGTAAAAGTTGATTGGAGTTGGTTATTTGCGGGCAAAGGGACATCTGGCAAGTGGGAGGCTTTTAAAAGTTTGTGAGTTCCTGTCAGAGTGAAGAGCAAGGCTGGGAGGAGTAGTTTAGATGTTTCAGAAGGGATAGCGAGGGAGGTAAAAGGGGGGCGGGGGGAGTGGCATTGGTAATCAGGGATAGCATCATGGTTGCAGAGAGGGAGGACGTCATGGAGGGAACATCTATTGAGTCAGTGTGGGTGGGAATCAGAAACAGGAAGGGAGCAATCACTCTATTGGGGGTGTTCTATAGGTCCTGCAATAGCCACTGGGACACTAAGGAGCAGAGAAGTAGGCAGATTTTGGAAAGGTGCAAAAATAACTGGGTTGTTGTCATGGGTGATTTCAACTTCCCTAAAATTGACTGGCACATCCTCGGTGCAAAAGATTTAGATGGGGCAGAATTTGTGAGGCATCCAGGAAGGATTCCTGACACAGTATGTGGACAGGCCGACTAGAGGGGAGGATCTAGTACTGGGCAATGAACCTGGTCAGGTGAGCATTTCAGAAATAGTGACCACAACTCCCTAACCTTTAGCATAGCCATGGACAAGGATAGGAGCAGATGATATAGGAAAGTTTTCAATTGGGGGAGGGCTAATTACTATGGTATTTAGCAGGAACTTGGGAGCAGATGTTCTCAGGGAAATGAACAGCAGAAATGTGGAGGCTGTTTAGGGAACACTTGAATGGGGTTCTGGATAGGTTTGTCCCACTGAAACAGGGAAAGGATGGTAGGGTGAAGGAACCATGGTTGACAAGAGAGGTGGAACATTTAGTCAAGAGGAAGAAAGAAGCTTACTTAAGATTTAAGAAGCAAAAATCAGACAGGGCTCATGAGAATTACAAGGTAGCCAGGAAGGAACTTAAGAGGAGAGCCAGAAGGGGACGAGAAGGCCTTGGTGAGTAAGATTAGGGAAACCCCAAGATGTTCTACATGTACATGAAGAACAGGAGGATGACTAGGGTGAGGGTAGGACTGCTCAGGATAAAGGGGGAAACATGTGCCTGGAGGTGGAGGTGGTGGAGAGGTCCTCAATGAATGCTTTGCTTCGGTGTTCACCAGGGAGAGGGACTTTGACAAATGTGAAGTCAGTGTAGAACAGGCTAATGTGCTGGAGCATGTCAAGGTTAAGAAAGAGGTAGTGTTGGAGCTTTAAAAAAATCAGGATAGATAAGTCCCCAGGGCTGGATGGGATATACCCCAGGTTACTACGGGAAGCAAGGGAAGAGATTTCTGGGACATTGACGATGCTCTTTGTCCTCCCTGGCCACAGGAGTGGTACCAGAGGATTAGAGGATGGCAAATTTTGTTCTGTTGTTCAAGAAGGGTAATAGGGATAATCCTGGGAATTATAGACCAGTGAGTCTTGCTTCAGTGGTGGGCAAACTAGGACAGGATTTATGAGCATTTGGAGAACCATAGTCTTATTAGGGATAGTCAGCATGACTATGGTGAGGGCAGGTCATGTCTTCCTAGCCTACTTGAGTTTTTGGAGGAGGTGACAAAACAACTTGAAGGTAGAGCAGTGGATGTGGTGTATAAAGACTTTAGTAAAGTGTTTGACAAGGTTCCCCATGGTAGGGTCATCCAGAAAGTCATGAGGCATGGGATCCATGGAGACCTGGTTGCATGGATTCGGAATTGGCTTGCCCATAGAAGGCAGAGGGTGGTAGTAGATGGAGAGTATTCTGCTTGGAGGTTGGGAACTAGTGGTGTCCTGCAGGGATCTGTTCTGGGAGCACTGCTCTGTGTGAATTTTTTTTATAAATGCCTTGGATGATGAAGTGGAGGGGTGGGTTAGTAAGTCTGCAGATGACAAAAAGGTTGGAGGGGTTGTGGATAGTGCAAAGGTTGTCTATATCCCGTTGTAACCTATGACAAGATGCAGAGTTGTGGCAGATGGAGAGGGCAGAGAAGTGGCAGATGGAGTTTAATCTGGAAAAGTGTGAAGTGCTACACTTTGGAAGACTGAACTTGAAGGCAGAATACAAGGTTCATGGCAGGATTCTTAGCAGTGTGGAGGAACAGAGGGATCCTGGGGTCCACGTCTATAGATCCCTCAAGGCTGCTGCACAAGTTGATAGGGTGGTTAAGAAGACTGAGTTCAAGAGCATGAGGTAATGTTGCAGCTCCATAAATTGCTGGTTAGACCACCCTTAGAGTATTGTTTTCAGTCGTGATTGTCTCATTATAGGAAGGATGTGGAAACTTTCGAGAGGGTGCAGAATAGATTTACCAGGATGCTGCCTGGATTGGAGAGCATGTCTTATGAGGAAAGGTTGAGTGAGCTGGGGCTTTTCTCTTTGGAGCGACGGAGGATGAGGGGTGACTTGATAGAGGTGTATAAGATTATGAGGGGCATAGACAGAGTGGACAGCCAGCACCTTTTCCCAGGGCAGCAATGGCCAATACCAGAGGACATCCATTTAAAGTGAGTGGAGGGAAGTTTAGGGGAGATGTCAGAGGTAGGTTTTTTTATATACACAGAATGGGGGTGCCTGGAATGCACTGCCGGGGGTGGTGGTAGAGGCTGATACAATAGGAACACTTAAAAGACTCCTAGATAGGCACATGGATGTAAGAAAAATGGAGGGTTATGGGTTGTGTAGGAGGGAAGGGTTAGATTGATTGTGGAGTATGTTTATATAGGTTGGCACAACATTGTAGGCCGAAAGGCCTGTACTGTGCTGTTCTATGAGTAGGGAACTCTGGATGACGAGGGATATTGATGCTTTTGTCAGGAAAAAGGAGGCATGGGTCAGGTACAGGCAGCTGGGATCAAGTAAATCCCTGGAGGAGTATAGGGGGTGCAGGAGTGTACTCAGGAAGGAAATCAGAAGGCCACAAAGTGGGCATGAGATGGCTTTGGCAGAGAAGATTTAAGAAGAATCCAAAGAAATTTTTTAAGTATATTAAGGGAAAAAGAGTAATTGGAGGATAGGGTCCCTCAAAGACCAAACTGGACATCTTTGTGTACAGATGGGGGACGTTCTCAATGAATCCTGTGTTTTGACCAAGGCATGAAGACGTCAGAGCTTGAGATAGTTAATGGGGCTGTCTTGGGGACAGTTAGTCTGCAATACAGCAGAAAGGTACTGTATGTCTTAAAGTGTATGAAGGTAGGTAAATCTCCTGGGCCTGATCAGGTAAGTCCAAGAACACTGAGGGAAGCTAGAGAAGAATTTGAGGGAGCTCAGGCTGAGATATATGCATCATTGTTAGCGATAGGTGAAGTGCCAGAAGACTGAAGGGTGACTAATGTTGTGCCTTTATTTAAGAAGGGCTGCAAAGAAAAACCTGGGAACTACAAACTAGTAAGCCTAACATTTGTGGCAAGTATTTGGAAAGACAGAGGTTGACTAGGGAAAGTCAGCGTGGCTTTGTGCATGGGAGATCATGTCTCATGAATTTGATTGTTTTGAAGAAATAACTAAGATGGTTGATGAAGGCAGGGCGGTAGCCATAGTCTATATGGACTTTGATAAGGTTCCACATGGTAGGCTGCTACGGAAAGTTAGATCGCATGGAATCTAGGGAGAGCTGGCTAATTGGATACAAAGTTGGTTTGAGGGTGATGGTGGAAGGTTGTTTCTCAGACTGGAGGCCTGTGAATAGTGGTGTTCCCCAGGGGTTAGTGCTGGGCTCATTGCTATTGGTCATGTACATTCTCATCCGGATCATTAATATACAAGGCGGTGTTAGTAAGTTTGCAGATGATACTAAAATAGTGTCGTTGACAGTGAAGATGGTTATCAGGGATTACAGAGGCATCTTGATCAGCTGGGTAAGTGGGCTGAGGAATGGCAAATGGAGTTTAATTTTGATAAGAGTGAGCTGTTGCATTTTGAGAACACAGTCAACAGTAGGGCCCTGGGGAGTGTTGTAGAACAGAGGGACCAAGGAGTACAAGCACGTGGTTCCCTGAAAGTGGCATCACAGGTAGACAGGGTGGTGAAGGCGGCACTTGGCACGTTGGCCTTCATCAGTCAGGGCACTGAGTACAGAAGTTGGGATGTTATGTTGCAGTTGTACAAAACATTCGTGAGGCCGCATTTGGAATATTGTGTTCAGTTTTGGTCACCCTGCTGGAAGGAGTGCAGAGGAAATTTACCACGGTGTTGCAGGAACTCAAGGGACTGAGTTATGGAGAGAGGTTGAGCAGGTTGGGACTGTTTTCACTGGCGTGTAGGAGAATGAGGGGTGATATTACAGAGGTGTATAAAAACACGAGGGGCACAGATAGGGTGAATGCACACAGTCTTTTTCCCAGTGTTGGGGAATAAAGAACTAAGGCAAAGATTTAAGGCGAGAGGGGAGAGATTTAATAGGAACCTGAGGAGCAACTTTTTCACCCAGAGGGTGGTCAGTATATGGAATAAGCTGCCAGAGGAAGTGGCTGAGGCAGGTAAAATAGCAATTTTAAAAGACACTCAGACAGGTACATGGATAGGAAAGGTTTAGATGGTTCTGGGCTAAAGGGGGGCAAATGGGACTGGCTTAGATTGGAATCTTGCTCAGCATGGACCAGTTGGGCCAAGAAGCCCATTTCTGTGCTGTGTGACTCCATGACAAGCAAATAGCAATGGGCATGATTTAACTGGTCAATAATTACAGCTACATGTTTAAGAACCATTTCTAGGTTTGCATTCCTGAGTAAACACAGGTGATTCAGGCTGACAGAAGGTCAGGCAGAGCAAAGAAATTGTCCCTTTCTAATTCCTTTCAGACTGCGCCTTAAACAAGCAGTGAAATGCTGATCTCAGACTGCCCATTGGGGAGACAACTTCTGTCAAACAGCGGGACAAGCCGACCTGTACTGTGGGTGAAGTGCCACAGGATAGGAAGCACAGGGCACGGTGCCAGCTGGACCATATCCACACACCGGGCTGAATGGGGCTGGTTCTAACCTGCTGCTGGGACTCTCCCCACGCTGCTGCACAAGGAAAGGTGGGACCTCACTGGGCTTCTGGATGCCAGAGACCTGCGGTGAGATGTATTGAGGCCTCAGCATTGGGTGGCCTCAGGCAGCACACTGCTGGGTCTCTGGGCCCCAGAACACCCTGACACAAGGTAAACCTGGGGTATCAAAGCTGTCATGTAATTTAAACAGGTTTTAAATATCTCCTCAGAAATATTAAAGTTGATTTAATTTCCTGCAACAAATAATATTTTAGTGTGTTTTGTTTAAAATAATAAACCTGTCATGCATTAAAAACACAATAATTGCCCAGAAGTCATTCAGAACTAACTGTCTTCCCGACTCTGCAGGCCCAGGGTCCCCAGTCAGATGAATGGGGACTGTGATCCTTTGCCAGGACCGGTCTGGGAGGGGATCATTGAGGTGGATTCCTCAGTGTAATCCTGGGATGTCCAGCAGGGCCCGGCTCCATGTGGTGGAGGGTTGTGACATGCCCGGTGGCATCTGCCGCTCAGTAAATCCCAGAGTACAGTGGCTCTGTGGAGGTCTGAGACTGACTCCAGTGTAAGTGGCTGAACACTGGTGGTTCCCTTTGGGTTCAGGCACAGAACATGTCATCCATGCTAAGGAGAGGGACCAAGAACCAGTTTCTCAGGAAGCAGAGGTCATCCCTCTTCGGCAGCAGGACGTTGACTGCTGTGAGCCACAACAAGGGTATTTCTCCAGTTGCCAGGCTTTCCCCCAGGACAAACACATCGTGGCTCCCAAGGATTCCCCGAGTAAGTCCATGGTCAGCCAGTCTAGTCCCGGGGACTTGCACCACTGTTCAGCCCTGCTAACTACAACATAGAATCCAGATGATTGGCGCCTTTCAGGCTGACATTGGGCACGTCCTCGCACACACTTCTGCTCTCAGTCTCACTGGATGGACAAAGAAAGCAAAAGCCCTGTAAAAGGAGTGGACCAAGTCACCTATTTCCTCTAGATATGTGACACAGATGCCATCATTGATCAGCAGCTCCACAAACTCCTTATGGATACACCATCATTTTTCCAACAAGTCTAAATCATTTAGGATCTAGTCCCGTGACCTATCAAACTGGAGGTCCCTCAGCACATCCTTTTCACATTTGTATGTTGGCCACAGGGCCAGGTCCCCAATGGCTCAACCCAGACAGGACTCCAAGCCAAGCACCTCCCAAGGTGCCCAATCTCAAGACTCCCACCTCTTGTTTGACACCTTTGCGTATCAATTGCTAGAGTTGTAGAGACAGAAGCCGGTCCTTTGGCCCACCATGTCTATGCCGACCTTTTCACCCATCTACATTAATCCCACTTGCCTGCATTAGTTCTATATCCTTCTATGCCTTATCTGTTCAAGTGTCTGTCTAAATGTCTCGAACATTGTGCTTGCATCTGATTCCACCATCTCCTCTGGTAGTGAGTTCCAGATATCAACTACTCTGTAGAAAGGAACCGTCTCCTCAAATCCCCTTTAAAACTCCTTCCTCTTACCTTAAAACTATGCCACTTTGTTTTTGATACCGCTACCATTGGAAAAAGATTCTGACTAATTATACCTCTTCTGACCTTATATAACCAGATAAGGTCACCACTCTGCCTCCTTCGCTCCGGGGAAAACAAGCCCACCCGATCCAATCCCTCCCCAAACCTCGAGTCCTCCAATCCAGGTAACATCCTGGTGAATCTTCTCTGCACCTTGCCCAGCTCAACCACAGCCTTTCTATAGTGTGACGACCAGAACTGTACTCAATACTCCGAGTGTGGTCTCACCAGTGATTTGTAAAGTTGCAATTTGGCCTTCCAACTTTAATATTCTATTACCCTGATCTATGAAGGCAAGCCTTCTTCACCATCCTATCCACCTGTGTCACTCTTGGTCCCTCTGTTCATCAACATTCTTTAGCACCCTACTGTTTACTGTACATGTCCTACTGCTATTTGACTTCCCAAAATACGACACCTTGCACTTGTTGAGATTAAATTCCACTTACCCACTCTCCACCCACCTATCTGATCTAGCTGTAGCCTTAGACAACCTTCCTCACTATCCACAACAACACCAACTTGCATGACATGCAGAACTTACCATTAATTCCTCCTACATTCATATCCAAGTCATTTATATATATCACAAACCACAAGGAACCCAGCACCAATCCGTGATACGCCACCGGTCACAGATTTCCAACAAGAAAAGCATTCTGCCACTGACTATCCTCTGCCTCCTATCATCAAGCCAATTTTGGATCCAATTCGCCACCTCGCCATATGCTTTAGCCTTCTGGACCAGCCTACCATGCAGGACCTTGTCAAATGCCCCTCTGAAGTCCATATGGACAACATCTACTGCACTGCCTTCATCAATCTTCTTAGTTACCTCCTCAAAAAACTCATATCAGTGAGGCAAGATTTGGCCCACACAAAGCCGTGCTGACTATTGCTAATTTGCCTTTCCAAATATACATGAATTTTATCCCTTAGAATTTTCTCCACTAATTTCCCTAGCTTTAGTTTCCTGGTTTATCCCTGCTGCACTTCTTAAAAAAAACATTAACAGTCCTCCTGTCTTCTGACACCTCATCTGTGGCTATCAAAGATGCAAGAATCTCCATCAGGGCTCTTGCTATCTTCTCCTTCACTTCCCCTACCAACCTGGAATAGATCTCATCCAGCCCAGGGGATTTATCAATGCTTTTGCATTCCATGACATGTAATACCTCTCCTGCTTAATACTGACCTGCTTCAAATTAGTCACCTAGCCCTCTCTGAGCTCACTATCTTCCACGTCCTTCTACTTGGTGAATATAGGTGAGAAGTATTACATAGAACAGTACAGCACTGGACAGGCCATTCGGCCCATGATGTTGTGCCAATCCTGAAGCCAATTTATACTAAATGTCCTCCTCCTGTGTATCAATCATATTCCTCCATTCCCTTCATATTCACATGGCGATCCAAAAGCCTCTTAAACTCCACCGAACTGCTAGCTTCCACTTCTACCCCTGGTAAGCTATTCCAGGCACCTACCACTGTGTAAAAACAAAATCAAACTTGCCCCTCATGTCATCTTTAAACTTCCCCCCTCTAACCTTAAAAGTATCTCCTCTGGTGTTTGACATTTCTACCCTGAGGAAAAGACTAACTGTCTACCCCATCTATGCCTCTTGTAATTTTAGAAACCTCAATCAGGTCTCCCCTCAGCCTCCAATGCTCTAGGGAGAACAACTCAAGTTTATTCATTTAGGACCTCATCCATTCTTCGATAAAAGCAGGTGGTCAACGTTTCAGGTCAGGACCCTTCTTCAGCACTGAAAATAGGAGAAGGGTAAGTATAAGGTTTAGTTTTTAATAGGGTTAGAATTTACTAGGGTTAGTATTTTTTATTTTTTATAAGTGTTTTAAAAGTTTTTAGTGGTCAAGTGGGGGCTGGACTGCGCAGGCGTGGCGCGGGCAGTTTAAAAACCAACTGCCTATAGAGCGGGCAGCGTCGGAGCGGGCAGCGGAGTGAGAGAGAGCAGAGTGTTCTGGGCTTTGGCTCAAGGGGCTTCGGCAAAAAGGGGTAAGGCAGGTGAGTAGCTGGTAGGTAGGCAAAGGTAAGGTTACCTGTTGTCTGTGATAAATATTTAAGTAGAATATCAGGAGGGGTAATAAGAGGAGCGGCCAGTGTGTGAGTGGCACAGGGTAGGAGTGGAGCCTTGAGGCTTTGGCTCAAGAGGCTTCGGCAAGCAGAGGCTGAGGAAGAGCTAGCACCCTGAGAGGTAAGGCCGGTAAGTTCCTTTAAGCTAATTAAAGTCGGATTGGGTAATGAAGGCAGCAGCTAGGGCAGTTGTGTGCTCCGAGTGCAGTACGTGGGAAGTTAGGGACAGCACGCTTGTCCCTGATGACTACATCTGTAAAAGGTACATCCAGCTGCAGCTCCTTGAAAACCGTGTTAGGGAACTGGAGCTGGAGCTGGATGAACTTCGGATCATTCCGGAGGTACAGACATAAATAGGAGTTTCAGGGAGATAGTTACACCTAAGTCAGGAGGCAGGTAGCTGGGTGACAGTTAGGAAAGGGAAGGGGATTAGACAGAAGGAGCAGAGCACCCCTGTGGCCGTTCCCATCAACAATAAGTATACCGTTCTGGATACTGCTGGTGGGGACAACCTACCAGGGACATGTTGTAGTGGTTGAGTCTCTGGCACCAAGGCGGGACCCTCACCTCAGATAGGAGGGAGGGTAAAGAAGAGAGCAGTAGTGATAGGGGATTCAATAGTTAGGGGGGCAGATAGGAGATTCTGTGGGAGAGATCGAGAATCCCGGATGGTCTGTTGCCTCCCTGGTGCCAGGGTCCGTGATATCTCAGATCGAGTTCTTGATATTCTCAGGAGGGAGGGTGAGCAGTCCATGTTGGGACCAATGACGTGGATAGGAAGAAGGAAGAGGTCCTACAAAGAGAGTTTAGGGAATTAGGTGCAAAGTTGAAGGACAGGACCTCCAAGGTTGCAATCTCAGGACTGCTACCAGTGCCATGTGCTAGTGAGGCTAGAAATAGGAGGATCATGCAGCTAAATATGTGGCTAAGGAGTTGGTGCAGGAGGGAGGGCTTCAGGTTTCTGGATAATTGGGCTTTGTTCCAGGGAAGGTGGGATCTGTTCCAAAGGGACGGTTTACACCTGATCTGGAAGGGGACTAACATACTTGCGGGTAGGTTTGCTAGTGCTGCACCGGTGGGTTTAAACTAGATTTGTGGGGGGGGGGGGGGGGGGGGGGGGAGGGGAACCAGAATGTTAGAGAAGAAAGTGAGGAGGAAAATGATCGTGCGAGGTCTGCAGGTATGGGCAGAAATCAAAGGTTTGTACATGATAGTAATGTTCTCAGGTGCATCTATTTCAATGCAAGGAGTATTGTAGGTAAAGCGGATGAGCTTAGGGCATGGATTGGCACGTGGGATTACAATGTTATTGCTATTAGTGAGACATGGTTGCAGGAGGGGCAGGACTGGCAGCTTAATGTTCCAGGCTTCCGTTGTTTCAGACGTGAGAGAGAGGGAGGGATGAAAGGGGGAGGAGTGGCATTACTGGTCAGGGAACAGATCACGGCTGTGCATAGACAGGACAGCCCGGAGGGCTCGTCTACAGAGGCCATATGGGTGGAGCTGAGGAACGGGAAAGGTATGGCCACACTAATAGGGTTGTGTTATAGACCGTCCAATAGTCAGAGAATTGGAGGAACAAATCTGTAGGAAGATAGCAGACCGATGTAAGAAACAGAAAGTTGTAATAGTTGGGGATTTTAACTTTCCACATATTGACTGGGACCCCCACACTGTGAAAGGGTTGGATGGCTTGGAATTTGTCAGATGTGTTCAGGAAAGTTTTCTAAATCAATATATAGAGGTGCCAACGAGAGAGAAGGCAATACTTGATCTCCTATTAGGGAACCAGGCAGGTCAGGTGACAGAAGTATGTGTAGGTGAGCATTTTGGGTCTAGTGACCATAATGCAATTAGTTTCAAGATAATTATAGATAAGGATAGGTCTGGTCCTCGAGTGGAGGTTCTAAATTGGAGAAAGGCCAATTTTGTGGAAATGAGAAAGGATTAGGTAGGGTGGATTGGGATAAGTTATTTTCTGGCAAGGATGTGCTCAGTAAATGGAAAGCCTTCAAAGACAAAATTTTGAGAGTGCAGAGTTTGTATGTTCCTGTCAGGATTAAAGGCAAGGGTAACAAGCATAGGGAACCTTGGTTTTCCAGGGATATTGGTGAGCTGGTTAAGAAAAAGAGAGAAGTGTATAGCAGATATAGGCAACTAGGGACGGATGAGGTACTTGAAGAGTATAGGAAATGTAAGAAAATACTAAAAAAGGAAATCAGGAAGGCAAAAAGAAGACATGAGGCTGCTTTGGCAGATAATGTGAAGGTAAACCCAAAGGGTTTCTACAGGTATATTAAGAGCAAAAGGATAGTAAGAGACAGAATTGGTCCCCTAGAAGATCAGAGTGGTCGTATATGCGTGGAGCCTCAGGAGATGGGGGGGGGTCTTAAACAGTTTTTTTGCATCAGTATTTATTCAGGAAACTGGCATCGTGGATATGGAAGGAAGGGAAACAAGCACTAGTGTTATGGAACATATAGAGATTAAAAAGGAGGAGGTACTTGATGCTTTACAGCGAATAAAGGTAGATAAATCCCCAGGGCCTGACAAGATATTTCCTCGGACCTTGAGAGAGACTAGTGTAGAAATTGCGGGGGCCCTGGCAGATATATTTAAAATGTCCTTAGCCACGGGTGCGGTGCCAGAGGGCTGGAGGATAGCTCATGTTGTTCCATTGTTTAAGAAAGGCTCGAAGAGTAAACCGAGTAATTACAGGCCAGTGAGCCTGACATCAGTAGTGGGTAAATTATTGGAAGGTGTTGTGAGAGATAGGACATGTAAGTATTTGGACAGCCAAGAGTTGATTAAGGATAGTCAGAATGGCTTTGTGCGTGGTAGATCGTGTTTAACGAATCTTGTGGAGTTTTTTTGAGGAGGTCACTAAGAAAGTAGATGAAGGTAAGGCTGTGGATGTTGTCTACATGGACTTTAGTAAGGCCTTTGACAAGGTCCCACATAGGTTCAGTCAATGGGTATCCATGGAAAGGTTGTAAACTGGATTTGAAATTGGCTGAGTGGGAGAAGACAGAGAGTGGTTGTGGATGGTTGTTTCTCAGATTGGAGGCCTGTGACTAGTGGTGTGCCTCAGGGATCTGTGTTGGGGTCATTGTTGTATATATCAATGATCTAGACGATCATGTGGTAAATTGGATTAGTAAGTTTGCGGATGACACTAAGATTGGAGGTGTAGTGGACAGTGAGGAAGGCTTTCAAAGCTTGCAGAGGGATCTGGACCAAATGGAAAAATGGGCGAGAAAATGGCAGATGGAATTTAATGCAGACAAGTGTGAGGTGTTGGATTTTGGAAGGACAAATCAAGGGAGGACATACACAGTAAACGGTAGGGCACTGAGGAGTGTGGAGGAACAAAGGGATCTGGGAGTTCAGATACATAATTCCTTGAAAGTAGAGTCACAGGTAGACAGGGTTGTGAAAAAGGCTTTTGGAATTCTGGCATTCATAAATCAAAGTATTGAGTATAGGAGCTGGAATGTTTTGGTGACGTTGTATAAGTCATTGGTGAGACCAAATTTAGAATATTGTGTGCAGTTCTGGTCGCCGAACTACAGGAAGGATGTAAGATTGAAAGAGTGCAGAGGAAATTTACAAGAATGTTGCCGGGTCTTCAAGATTTGAGTTATAAGGAAAGATTGAGCATGTTAGGACTTTATTCCTTGGAGTGGAGAAGAATGAGGGGAGATATGATAGAGGTTTATAAAATGATGAGGGGCATAGGGTTAATGCAAGTAGGCTCTTTCCACCTAGATTAGGAGAAATAAGTACAAGAGGACATGGCTTTAGGGTGAAAGGGGAAAGGTTTAGGGGGAACATCAGAGGGAACTTCTGTGGGAGTGTGGAATGGGCTGCCATCTGATGTGGTAAATGCGGGCTCGCTCTTAACTTTTAAGAGTAAATTGGATAGATACATGGACGAGAGAGGTCTGGAGGGGTATGGGCTGGGGGCAGGTAAATGGGACTAGCCGAATAATGTTTCGGCACAGACTAGAAGGGCCAAATGGCCTGTTTTCTGTGCTGTAGTTTTTTCTATGGTTTCCATGGTTTCTAAGGGGAAGCCCAATATATCAGAATTAGAAGTAGATGGGGGAAGAAACAGAGCAGAGGCAACAGAAGGCGAAGCCTGGAGAGAGGGACGCCCCGAGGAGGAAGGGGATGGGAGGAGCAGAGAGTGGTGTAGAGCGGGGGTGTCTGCACCGTCCTCCGGCACCCCCTCCCCTGCCTGGCCGGACACCCTTTCTTATTCCCAAGTTCTACCCATATGGCTTCACTGGACAATCCCTCCAATGTATCTATTCTATGTATCGCAATCAAGTTCTCCCTAATCAATAGTACAATTCCTCCTTTTCTTTTGAATCCCCTTCTGTTAAATCTGAAATTGCTATATCCTGGTACATTAAACTGCCAATCCTATCTTCACTCAACCACGTTTCTGTGATTGCAATAATATCATAATTCCATCTGGCTTACCCATGAGGCTCCTTGCAGTAAAGTAAATGAAATTGAGCCTGCCAGCCCTACCATGGACCCTAACCTCGTTCCGTCTACTCTACCCACTAGACTCGCTTGATTTATCCTCCACATTGCACTGCTACCATGCCTCCCATGCCCCACCAAATTAGTTTAAACCCTCCTGAGTTGTGAGAGCAAATCTCACTGCAAGGATATTGGTTTCTGTTCAGTTTGGGTGCAACCCATCCTTGTGCAGGTCCCACCTATTCCAGAAGTGATCCCATGGTCCAAGTACCCTCCCTCCTGCATCAGCTCTTCAGCCATGTGTTCATCTATCCTATCCTCCTGTTACGGCCCTCACTACCAGGTGGCATGGGTAGTAATCCTGAGATTACAACCTGTCTTAACACCCTAAATTCACTTTGCAAGATCTCACCCCTCTTTCTACCCAAGTCATTTGTACCAACATTCACTATGACCTTTGACTGTTCTCCCTTCTCCTTCAAAATGTTCTCTACCTGATACGAGACACCCCTGACCCTGGCAGTAGGAGGCAACATAACAATCTGGAGTCTTGTTGTTGTCCACAGAAGTGCCTGTCTGTTCCCTTCACTAATGAATCCCTAACTGCCAGCTCTCATGTGGACTTTACCCTCCCCTGATGTTCAATCATAGTCAACCATGGTGCCACAAGCTTGGCTGCTGCTGCCTTCCTCTGAGAAGTCATACCCCCAACAGTATCCAAAACAATATACCTGGTTGGGAGGGGAATGACCACAGGGTATTCTGTACCACCTGCCTGCACTTACTGCCCTTCCTGGGGGTCACCCATCTCCTTTCTTTCGGTACCTGCAGTGTGATTCACTCGCTAAATGTACCATCAACAACGTTTTCTGCATCCTGGCGACTCCACAGTGAGTTAATCTGCAGCTCCCATTGCACCTCACAGTCTGACAGGAGCTACAGCTGATGCACTTCTTGCCCATATACTCACTAGGCACCTCTGCCCCTCCTAACGGAAGAGACAGTTGAGAGTCTTGCCCACATCCCACCAGAGGCTCAAGGAGGGGAAGCCGTCCTGCATCCTTCTCCAGTCAGCCCTGAATTGATGGAATGAATCCCAAAATCACCCATCCTCCAGCAGCCAGTTAACGTGCCGCACACACTAAGTGGTGGTCCGACCGTGGCACTGGCTGCGTCCAGGCCACCAAGATGCAGGGCCTGGGAATGGACGCATTCACAAAGTGTAACCACACGTCACCCAGATGCACAGTGAGGTGGAGGAAGCAGCTGAATGTTCCTTGAAACCCCAGGATCTCTGGCAGAAAAGTCAGGGCAAACAAGGTAACCACCCCATTGGAAAGCAAGCTGAGGTGACTCAGGTAGATCCCTCCTTGCCACTCCAGGAGCCAGGCAGCTGTCTCTTCCAGAACAGTATGGGTTTCTTGCAGGGCACTCACCACATAACTCGCTTCCCCAATGACTGGGAGATTGTGAAATCCACGGAGAGACCCCCTGCTGCCTTTAACATTGAGGCTGATTATGGTGATCTTCATCCAAAGAATACTTCATCCAAAAAATCCCATCACCAGCACCCATTGGAGAGGTAGTGGAGTCACTCATCTCCCTCCACTCCCTCAGCTGTCCAGTGAGGAACCCCTTGAAGTGGCACCACTCAATTGGAGCTATACTGTACTCCTCCCATATTTTTGAGGATAGAATGGACAGACTCCATGAGCAGTGCCAGTCTGACCAATGCTTAATGGCCAGTGGACCCAACTGTGGTGACCCTTTGGATTCTCCAGGAAACCCCTCCATGGAGTGTGGGGACGGGGGGGGGGGGGTAGTGGGAGGGGAAGACTCAGAACAGGGCACAAGGCTGTCCACCACCTCCATGTACATCGCACCCCACCCCAGAGTGCCTGTCCACTGGGCAGTCACTGCTAGCAACCTATGTGCCCACCCCACAATCCTTAGTGGGCACCTCATCCAGGCAGCCCCACCTTCATCACGATCCCACTCCCTGGATCAGTGGTGGAGGAATCCTCCCTGAGCTTCCCTGGGGAATCAGGGCCATTTGGCAGCACCAGGACAGGCTCCCTCTCCACCAGGGTAGTCACCCTGCTGGGGTGGATGTTGTCTGTCTCTGGCTCCAACATCACTGCTCCGGAAGTCCAGCTGGAACCAGTTCCTGGGGCAGAGGGAGGCAATTCTCCCCTACCCCACCACTGCCCACAGGCCCAGAACTTGGGCAACTATTTGCAAGGGGAAAGAAATGACATGCCACCTCTGGGTTGGGCAACTCCTGGGCATTGTTGGTGTGGCCATGGCTGACCCAGGACACCCTACCCAGAACGTGTCTCCAGGAGGTCCCCAGCCTCACTGTCCAATGGGAGAGAGTGGTGCTGTGGGACTTGCCCCATTCCCCTAAAACCGGGTAACAGAGTGCCCCCTTTAGGGGTTGTGGCCACAATGTCACTGACATTGGTAGAAGACCAGGGATCCACCCCAAGGCAGGTGGCCCCCTGCACCTCAGGCCCATCCTGTACCTCAGAGGAAGAGCGCTTCCTCCTCTTCTTCCTTGGGGAGTGAGGAGGCTCAGAGACCACAGAGGAAGTCTCTGCCTCCCCTGCCTCAATTTCATACCTGGATCCCCAGGCCCTTGCTCAGCCTGAGGGTAGATGGGCTCCCCAGGGATGAGCTTAGGTTAGGACTGGCAGTGCAGGGGATGTGCCCAGAGGTGTCTCGTCTTCCTCCGCACCTTCTGTTCCCAACTTCTGGCTCAACCCCATGCCCACTGGAGGGATAGCAGTACCACCCTGGGCCACTAAGCATGCCCCACCTCCTTGTAGGAGCAGCACCACTCTCTGTCTGAGCTCCAGAGGCCGTCCCCTGGAACTGGACCATGTCCTCCTCCCACATGAGCTGCATGAACAACTGGCAGCAGAAGAAGAAGACACGGCTGAGGCTGCTCTCTGGAAGACTGAGTGGGATTGGGGTGATCCCTGACTTCACCTCTCCAGGTGGTGGAGGTGGGAGAGGAGGAGCTCACCAGGAGTGAAGGGTGGGACATTGGAAAGCTAAGGAGAGGAGAGGTGAATTGGGATGGGAAAGGGAGAAGAGGGCAGGACAGTTTGTGCTGACCTCCTGCAATGGCTCTTCAGCAGTGCGAGTCCTCTACATCTTGGTCAGCTGGAAGCAGCCTGCGCTTTACCAAAGTCCAAGACGTTAATCAAACTTTCTTTCCCCAGACAGCCCCAGCTGACCCGGCCAGGCAATCGGGTTACTGATGTTAAACTTGATGTAGACTTGGTGTAGACTCGCAGCCCCACCCCAGTGATGCTCCCGCCTCCCCAGCACTTCCACCATGCAGCCGTCACCTTGCAGGATACCTTAAAGGTTAACCACCAGGTCGGATCGGTGGTAAAGAAAGCGAATGCTATGTTGGCATTCATTTCGAGAGGTATAGTGTATAAAAGTAAGGAAGTGTTGATGAGGCTCTACGGGGCACTAGTGAGGCCTCATTTGGAATATTGCGCGCAGTTTTGGGCCCCACATCTTAGGAAGGATGTGTTGATGTTGGAGAGGGTTCAGAGGAGATTTACGAGGATGATTCCAGGAATGAAAGGGCTTACGTATGAGGAGCGTTTGTCGGGTCTTGGACTGTACTCACTGGAGTACAGAAGAATGAGAGGGGAACTCACAGCAACATTTAAAATATTGATAGGAAAGGACAGAGTAAATGTGGCTAGGCTGTTTCCCTTGGTGGGTGAGTCCAGGACCAGAGGGCACAATCTTAGAATTAGAGGGTACAGTTTCAAAACAGAGATGAGGAAAAATTTCTTTAGCCAGAGGGTGGTGAATTTGTGGAACTCCTTGCCATGTACAGCAGTGGAGGCCAGATCAGTGGGGGCGTTCAAGGAGGAGATAGATAGATATCTAAATAGTCCGGATATCAAGGGATATGGGGATAAGGCCGGAAATTGGGATTAGAATAGTTTTTTTTTCTTCTTCCCCCATTCCCCATTTCTCATTTCTATTTCCCTTTCCTTGGAGGAGACTCGATGGGCTGAATGGCCTGCTTCTGCTCCCTTGTCTTGTGATCTTGTGAATATACAAGGAATCTTTTACTTTCCCAGAATAAAGTCCTTTTCTTTCCTCTTTCCTCCAGCTTCCCTCAGCTCAGCCAGCCACACACCCAGCTCCACAGCACGTCTGCACACTGACTGAACACGTGCGTCCAGTCCTTCAGTCAGCACGGCATCACTCAGTGCTGTCCTTGCCCTGTGAGTGAAGGGCCAGTGCAGAAGAAATTTGTACCCGACCCATCACTGACGGGACAGTACAGAGGGTGCTTTCTGCTGTATTTTACTCATGATGTCTGCCCTTGGGGTAAGATGAATCAACCATCAACCTATCATACATTTGCAGACCATTCCCTCAGACTGTGTCTTAATCCAATTACCTTCAACATGAAAGCAGCGGACAGTAAAACCTGCCCCAGTAACTCGACCCTGAACAGATCCAGTGTTGTCATTGACAGGGAACACGTTAAACTGCACTTTAAGGGCCATTTCCAGCTTCTAGTTACTCTCCTTCCCACTCCCACACTGACCTGTCTGTCTCCAGCTTCCTCCATTGCAACAGATAGGCCAAATGCAAATTGGAAAAATATCTCCAATTCTGTTTGGGTAGCTGCCAACCCAGTGGTATGAACACCAAATTTTCCAATTTCTGGTAACCCACAGCCTGTGTTCTCCCTCATGCACTCACCTGTCCACCCAGTTTTCTTCACCCTTTGTTTATCTTTCCCTCCTCCTCCCATTTCCCTCCCCCACCTGATTGCATCCATCTATCATTCCCTCCTCATCACCTACCCTCGCCTCCGTCCCATCCCTCCCTCTAACTGCTTATATACTGGCAATCTTCCCTCTCAGTCTCCATCCGAAATGTCAACATACAGCTTTTGCCTCCACAGATGCCGCCTGACCTGTTATGTTCTGCCAGTGTTGTTTTTTTCGTTCCTTGAACGTGGGTTCAGTTGGCGCTGAGTATCAGAACCCAGACATGAACCAAACACTGAGCTCACTCACCACACAGGGTTCATCGGCTGGTGTTGAGGCACAGCCAAAACCTGAGGACAAGATCCAACCCCATTCCCCTGCAGACTGTTCCCGGTCTGTGGACAGCTCACTGGTGGGGTGGGGGATGTACCGTTGGACTGTTCCCGGGGATGTTCTGACTCTGGAGAAACCCGCCCGTCTCGGGGGGATTCATGTCATTGCTCCAAATATCTCACCGACTTCAGGCATATCACCGAATTCACCAATACTGTAAATTAATGAAATACAAATGGGTGAAGATGGAATTGAGAATTGGTCTTACCTGAAGTCACTGTCAGCGAGGTTCCTTTCCCCCAGTCTCGAAGATCGTAGTATGGAGTACCCCCATCTCTCGCACAGTAATAGACTGCAGTGTCGTCCACTGTTGGGTTCTTCATTTCTAGAAAAACTGTGTTTCTGTCCTTGGAAGCGATTAATCGGTTTTGGAGTCCAGGCGCATAGTCCGGGTTATTTTTGGTCCATACTATCGCCAGCCACTCCAGCTCTTTCCCGAAGACCTGTCTCACCCAGTGAACATTTTTATTTTTGAGATCGACCCCACTGACTGCACAGGTCAGTCTGTGGGACTCCCCGGGCTTTACCACCGCTGACGCGGGCTGTGTCAGCACGACGGCAGACCGCACGCCTGTCAATAAAAGAGAAAAGAGTGGACTTTAATAAACAGTTCCACGAGCAGAGGGTCACAGAGCCTCCGAGAAGCAGCCGGGACACCGGTGGGGCACAAGCGGCGGGGACACCCACCTGCCAGACAGGACAGAAGGAGACAGAGATAAGGAGCGACCCCCATTGCCCTGTGCACTGAGCCAGACTTGGACACTCCGGCTTCAGCTCCGGCCGGCTTTGTCGGGAGCCGCAGTGAGCGCTGTTTAAATAGGGACATGGGCTGTGGGTGAGAGAGGGAGCAGCGGCTTGAACAGGCTCCCACCCACTGAAACCAGAGGCGCAGCTTCCTGTCCCCGCCCCCAGCAGCGATTTCAATTCCCCAAAAGATGTTTGTCTCCACAACAGGGGGCAGGTCAGCGGCAGTGCTCAGATCTGGATTAAAGATCTGTCACACACTGCTCGATTCATGAACTTCACTGTTGAACCGTTTGTGTAAGCGGAAACACCCAGAGAGGGACTGAGAGACACTGGTCAGTGTACAGATATTCTCCTGAGGGAGAGGGACTGAGGGACACTGGTCAGTGCAGATATCCCCCTGAAGGAGAGGGACAGAGTGACACCGGTCAGTGTACAGATATCCCCGTGAAGGAGAGGGACTGAGAGACACCGGACAGTGTACAGATATCCCCCTCGGGGGGAGGGATAGTAAAGTGCAGGAAAGGGACAGAATTAAAGAAAAAAAAATCTCCTGACAACCTGGCTGCACCCACATTGTGAGATTCAACCTGAAGCAGATTCCTGACAAATTCCCTGACACTTTTGCAGCGTGAATTTTGCTTGCCAGTTATCGGCCTGATTATGATCAAGATTTTGGTGCACACAGGTGTGGACTACTTCATTTGCTGAGGAGCCAAAATAGGGTTGAATATCATGAAATCATCTGTGAACATCCCCACTTCTGACATTCTGGAATGAAATTCATTGATGAAGCAGCTAGGTCAAGGACAATAAGTGATATCCTGGGTTTGGGAAGATTAACTTCCAACAACCAAGACCATCTTCCTTTGCGTGAGGTACAACTCGAACCACTGGAGTGTTTCCCCACTGATGCCCTTTGACCAGTTTTACCAGGGCACTTCAGTATAGCTTGGCTAGAGGCACCACTAACTCTGAAGCACAGGTCTTCAGTATGACAGCTAGGATGTCTCATCTTGTCCCATAGCCAAGTGCTGTACCTAGCACCCTCAGCCATTTAAATCAAGAGTGAATCCAATTGACTGAAGACTGGTTTCTGCAACAGTGGAGATATCAAGAAGAAGCCGAGACAGATTACCTGTTTGGCATTTCTGAATGCTTCATTTTTTTTTCTTCAGTACTCACATGCTAAGCCCTGCCATCATTGAAGACAGATGATATTGGAGCCTCCTCCCCCACAACCAGATGTGGTTGAACTGCAAAGCTTTGATCGAACCCTTGACTGCAGATCTCTTTGCTCTGTCCATTGCATGCTTAGTACACATGTAGTGCTATGCTGCAGCTTCACACCCAACCTCAAGGCACTGGAGAGATACAACCAACACCATCTCTACAAAATCCTCGAAATCTACTGGAAGGATGAACAAACTAATGCTGATACCTTTCCCCGGGCTGACATCTTCAGTACTGATGCCGAGGTTGCACAATATCAGCTGTTCACATGTGCAACAGACTCCAGAAATACACACTCCGTTCCAAGCCCGTCACAGGAAGAGGGGCAGAGGAACAGATTTGAGGATGTGCTCACTGCCTTCCTGAACAAATGCAACATCCTTACTGAATCTTGGGAATCTCTGGCACATGACTGATCAGAGAAGGAGCACATGAGATGGTAGTGGGAACATCAAGTCCGTACATCAGTGCAGACAGAAGCCCTGCATTAGCCATGGAAGCAGAGGAGCACCTCACAAACTGCTAACCCACCCACTCCATCAGGCACTGCCTTCCCTATCTGTCAAATAAATTGCAATTCAGACATTGGCCTCATCAGCCACCTCACACCAGAGGTGAAAGTCATCCTTGATCCCAAGGGACTGATTAAACTGTAGAAGAGGAAAGAGGTTAAGATAAGATCTTTATTAGTCACATGTACTGTACATTGAAACACACAGTGAAATGCATCATTTGTGTAGTGTTCTGGGGGCAGCCCGCAATTGTCGCCACGCTTCTAGTGCCAACATATCATGTCCACAACTTCCTAACCCGTACGTCTTTGGAATGTGGGAGGAAACTGGAGCACCCAGAGGAAACCCATGCAGACATGGGGAGAACATACAAACTCCTTACAGACAGTGGCCAGAATTGAACCCAGGCCACTGGCGCTATAAAGCATTACGCTAACCGCTACACTACCATGCTTTGAGCTTTTGATAGTGTTGACTGTACATAGATCGTCAAGAAATCCAGCTCCTTGAGAGAGCTGAACTTCTAGTTCAGTGGGAATAAGGTCATAACACAAAAGTTCCTGTTTTTGGTTTAATTAAACTGCACCTTTAATGTGAGCCAAGCTCTGTTTTCTCCTCCGACTTCATCCCGTGATTTTGTTAGAAAGAATTCCTCAGGCAGTTTTGTTCTCTCCAAAGGACGGATGTTCTCCATGCTTGCATGGAGCACGTGTCTTCATCCTATTCTCCCTTCAGACTTTCAGTCCTATTAGTCAGTCTGCCTTTTGGTAATTTAGAACCAATAAACTGCAAATATATTTCCATGCCTTATGCAAGGCTGTTTACTCAGGGAGGCCCTTTGTTCAATTTGTGTTGCCATCTCCTATGGAACATCTGAGAAGGAAATAGCCCCCAGATCATTGCCCAGTTTCACTCACCTGTCAACAATGAAAATATGAAACGTGTTTCCGGTAAATCGACAGCTGCACACAGAGATTCTGTTCAAATGTGTCCCATGCATCGAGTGTCAGAAGGAGGTTGTTCAGTCCTCCAGTCTATTCCCACTGATGCTGACCTGCATCTGAGCTCCATTTACCCACCTTGGCTCCAGATCTTTTAATAACATAAATCTAACAAAAAATTCTATAACTGCAGAAATTTTCAACTGCCCCACTCCACTCCTTGACAGTTTTCCAGAGGGAGTTCCAGATTTTCAGTGCCCTGAATATCTTGGGTCCAACTTTTATGTTTTTTTTGCCCTTGTTCTGGAATCTACAGTAGAAGTAACAGATTCCCTCTGTCCACTCTAATAAACACTTTAGTGATTTTAAACTCCCCAGTTAAACCAACCAAATTTTCACACTTCAGGGAACACAAAACCAGACCTAATATTCTCACTGTTCCAGTCCCATTACCACTTTGTTGGCCCCTAGGCTGCCCTCCACCCTCACCTTCTCTTCCCCCCCCCCCCCCGCCCACCCAGGACAGCACATTGTCCTGAGGGGTGATGCCCAGAATCACAGCCAGTGCTCCAGATGTGGTCTAATCAGAGCTCTACACCATCGCTGTGTAATGTCCACCCCTTTGTATCCCTGTGTTCCCCACTAACTGATGCACGTTGGGACCTTTGGTTAAAATTCATCCATAGGATTAATCAAACCCCAAACCTGCCCGTGGTCTCGCAACACAAAGCAAACCTTCCACTTTTCCTCGTGTGCAATGGAATTGGTCATTCCCTTATGGAATCTGTCAGTCAAGTGAGTCACCAAACAACTACCTCTGTTACTGTGACTGTGGGCAGTTTCCCTCCTTATGCTTCTCATCACAGCTGAAACTTTTCAGACAAACCTGCCTACACCCACCAGTTGCCCGTATTCATTACAGGTTGTTTAAAACTTTCTAGGCTTACTGCTGTCAGATAAAATCTCACAGCTGACTGCCCCTTTCCAGCTCCCACTGCCTCTGTCTCCCGTTCTGAACTGAGACATGAGAGTGAAGGCAGAAGTTACCCGAGCCTGACGATCTGACATACCAGACCACAGGTCACAGGTCTGGGCGCCAACTGCTGCCGCTGGGAAACAGCAGCTCCTGAGAGTGAGTTTGGGAGTAGGTACTGGAGAGAAAAGTGAAGGAAAAATAATGAGGAGAGGGATGAGAGGGGAAGAAGGACAGTGAGAGAGACATGAAATGGGAGAAAATGGAAAGGGGAGGAAGAGTGGAGAGGGGTGACAGAGGGAGGAAAGAGGAAATGAGAGAGAAAGCAGGTGGATACACAAGCTGGGGAAAGGGAGGGGAGAGAAAGACAAGGGAAGAGATAGAAAAGAGGTTGGTGAGGAAGAAGGGGAAGATGGGAAGGGAAAGAGGAGAGAGAAAAAGGAGGAAGGAAGATGAGAAAGAAAGTGAAGACTGAAAGATGGTGGGGGGGGGGGGGTGGGGGGGAAGAGGCAGCGAGAGAAGTACAGTGAAAGTAAGTGATACAGCAGCCTGACCTCTCCTACACAGAGCCCAGACTCAGCTAATTTGACCAAAGAGCTTGGCCTGTTTCATTCACTGCACACTGACCATTCTTACCTCTCCAGTCATAGTGAAGATTCTCCTCCAATGGCTTCCCCTTCTGCCTCTATTTGGTTTCTTCTGGAGGTCTCCAAGGCTCTGAGCTTGCCTCTTAGTCTTTACATTTTTCACCTCAATGTGTTAATGTGTTAGATTGTTTACTTACATTGTCAATACTGAACTCCACCTTATCATGACCCATTAACCCCACACTTCTTTCATGTTGTCCAGCTGATAGTTTTCAGTATCAGTGTAGAGGTCAATAGATCCCTTTCCTTGATCTTTTAACTGGTCTTTCTGCCAGATTTATAGGTTTACTCTCAAGTGACTGAATAGAGGTTTACTTAATACTTTCCACATACATGATGTCCATCATTCCCAATTCCATTGTCTTCAGACCCACTACAATGTGGTCGCCAGGCACCGATTCCCTTTCTGATCCCAGACGTCATCTCTGACCAAACCAGATTGCTCACAACCTCAGCCTCTCATCTGAAATGCACTGACTTTCCCTCAATGACTGATCTTCATCTCCGTAACATTGCACATCTCTGCTCTTTCCTCTTCTTATATGGTAATTATACCATCACCCATGCTTAGGTTGCCTCCAGACTCAACTATTCCAATGGGTTCTCACATTTTCTATTATTTTTATGTTGGCTCACAGACAATCAATGACTGTTTCTATAATTGGTATCCTTGTATTAAGACCTCACACCTCAATCCATGACCTCACTCCTAGCTCTGGAATCATACCCAACCTTATAACAAATCTGCATTCCACCAACTCTGATCTCTTGTGCACTCTCACAACCTACACCCATCGTTGGCAGCAGTTTTCCAGTTGAAAACTGTCTTCCAGTTACAGTTTTCCAGTTTTTTTGTTGGGATGAGTAGCCCTGCTCTGAAAATCAGTTAATCTGTAATCCAAAAATTCTCGTAAACACAAAAATTAGAATAGGTTCCCTTTACACTGCAGCATTGAAAGCCCTTTGTGTGAGTAGTTGTCTGGGTAATCTCCATGTTGCAGTCATCGGTCACCCCAAAGGATGTCCACCTGGCAGGTCAGGAAATGGGAGGCAGACAAGGAGTTTTCTGGAAATGTGGTTCTCCCGATGCATATCTTTAGTGTTTGCTGTTGGTGGCATCATCTCAGGGGAGTGAGGTCTATCAGATATCCAGTGCATTTTGGAGCAATTAATTGCCCAACACAATCACAAGTTAATTTACGAATCCTACCTGCTCATGGCAGGCAGATTTCCAGTCAGTGGCAGGTGCCTGGAACACGCTGCCTGGGGTGGCGGTTGAAGCAGACACAACAGTGACATTTAAGAGGCATTTAGGCAGGCACTTGAACATTTGGCATTGTGGTCAACACAGACATCGTGGGCTGAAAGGCCTGTTTCTGTGCTGTACTGTTTTATGTTCTCTGTGTGTTCAAATCCCATCTTGGCAGCTGGGGAATTGAAATTCAGTTAATTTACTAATTCTGAGATAAAAAGGAAGCATCAGTAATGAGGATCATGAAACTACCAGATTGCCACAAGCATTAACCTGTTTAACTGGAGAAAGTAATAACAACAACAACAGGAGCAGGTGCCCCAGAATGAAGGTCCTGCTGATGTCAAACCAGTGGAAGATGACGATGCGTTCATGCGTAAACCTCCATCTCACAGTCCATTCCCCCCCCATCCCACAATCTCCTCTATTTATGAACTGCACTTGCTGTAAGCAACTTCATTCAACAGCACTGCTGCACCTCCAACCTGACAATCAATGCAATGTTTACCAGCCCCTTTCAGATATATTGGTAGAGGTGAAGGAGACACCCTGTCACTTGACCAGACATTCACATGCTCCAGCTGAGATACCGACACTACAAACTGTGGATTTACACCAGCGTGGATGATGAGCTTATTGTTTGTCTAAATAACTTGTTTCCAGCCTGGGAGTGTTTGAAGAGACTGTGCAGAGGGAATGGCACTCTATCAAACCTACGTTGTCCCATCCCAGGGAGTGTTTGATGGGATGTGGGAGAAACTTCACTGTGTCAAATCTGTGTTGTTCCCATCCTGGAGTATATGACAACAGAGGAGGACGACGACTCGGTCTTAATGTTATCTTCCAGTCACATAACACATGACATCAATATTTCCTCCAAGCCCCAATCTGTTTGATACACTTTGTTACAGCATCAAGGAGATTGATTCTGAATAAAACCTATGCTGTCTGCTGGGAGAATTTCATGGGACCAAGTAGGAGTGCAGAGGTTGCTTTTTGTCCAAATAAAAACGCAGGATTTCATGTTTGCGTTAACCTGGATGAAAAACTCGAACTCTCAGTTACACCTTTGGTTTACTTGATGCTCAGTAACCATTTATTATTAACAGCTGACAGATGTCTGAAACTCTGCGATAACATTAAGATTCAGTCCTTCTCCTTACACTTCCTCTCAGGTTTAATTTGGGCAGGGGGCCCTCCCAGTGGAAGTGTTACAAAAAAAATAAACACACTGCTTACTTATATGAAAATATATTTCTGATGTTGTGCTTTGCACCAACAGGTTCACATTTACCAAACAGAATGGGACAGGAGGAACCAAAACCAATGGGCAAAAGATCCACAAGACCTTCTCCTCATTTCAGAACATTTACCACATGTGGAAAAAAAACAGGTTCAGAGTAATGGTGATTGATTGATACTAACTGATTGATTATCAAATAGGCATAAGTGTTTCAGACAAGGGCACCCTGCAATTTGGATTCTGAAACAGTTGAGAGACTCTGACCAACAATTTACTTTGTTTGCTGATATTGATTGCAGATGTTCACCCTGACGACTTTAGTTAAGGTGATCAGGTAGTTGGAAATTGGCAGCATTAAAAAAAAGGATAAACAAAAAGTGGTGCCATGGATTACCTTGTCAACATTACAAAAGGGCATGGGCAGAATCCCCGATGTTTGCTGATGAGAATCAAGGCTGCTCAGTGAATCACGTTTAAAAGATGACTGAAGCAGTATCATAGACCACAATCAGCTATGGATCACTGTAGGAGCTGGGGGTTATGATTGGCCTGGAAGCTCACAGTTCCTGAAGATTAAGGGGTGATAAACTTGGCTATTCAGAGAAAATCACTGATCTGCTGACCAAGGAAGGATGAAACGTTGTCAGCTGAAAAGGTTCTCCAAGTGATTGGAGAAGAGGTTCTCCAACTTTCATTTTGACATCAAGACAGTAATATGTGTATAATTTCTTTGCTGTAAAAGCTATGTCACAGCACCTTGCCTTTTGATTTTGGGTTCACCTTTAATAAAATGAATTCACCTTCACTGGATTTAAACCTCTTTGAATTATGGATCAATTCTGATAAGGATAGGGCCTACTCATCATGCAACTTCCCAAAGAAAGTGCAGAGGGGATATTGGTCTATTGTTTGGGTTAAAGGTATCGATCTATTTATCCAATGTACAGGCTAGAAACTCAATGTAATCTCAGTTGTGGTGTAGGACTGTACACAGAGCCAAGGATATATCTGACCAAAAAGCAGCATCTGAGGTCTCTTGTGTCTCCATCTATCTGACCATTTGATCCATTACTTTTTTACAAGATCTCCTGACCTCTGCTATGAATTCACCTTCAGTAATTCCCAAGTTTCCACCTGGGAGTCCAGTCCTGGTGTCAATAACTCTGAGCGAGGAGCTTCCTCACTTGTTCAAAAATTGCTTCTTACTAATGTAAACCTGTGTTTCTGGGCCTTACTCTCCCTTTTTAATTTAAATTCATATTGCAGACATTATTTCTATATCCTTCACTCTTTCAAATGCTCTCAGTGTCAGTAAATTGTGATCCAAACTATTGAGCATTGCAGCCTGTAATATTGAGGCACTGCCTCTAGACTCTTTTTTGACCAGACTCTTTCACCTGCCATTCCATCTCCTTCTATGACCTGATACCTGATTTGTACTCCTTTGAAGCACCTTGTGATGATTTGCTATATTAAAGTCTGTCTGTAAATGCAATAGTTGCTGTCAGGTGAAACTGCCCAATTCTTTTGCACTGCAGGCCAACCATGTACACAAATGAGCCACAATAGTCCTTGATGATGAACAGGGGCTGAGTCACAAGGAAGTTGCTTTTAATATTGAAAAGTGCATCAGAAAACAAAACTGTGAAGTGGCAAGGCTGACAACATCTGGGGGAGAACAGAAATCACTGGTGATACAGGTCAGATACAAGGGAAGTCACTTTAAAGGATATTAAATAAAAGGGTATTTCAGGGAAAGAGGACAGGCAGCTCCCCCTGTACATCAGGGACCTGGGGTGGAGGGTGTTGCACCGGGCAGTGCCACGCAACCGTTTTCTGAGCCGGTTCACCGAGACGCCAGCCACCTGTCACTTTTGTGGCTGGGAGGAGATGGTGTACCACATATACGTGGAGTGCGAGAGGTTGCAGCCCCTCTTTGCGTATCTGAAGGGGCTGCTGCTCAAGTTCCGGCTGCATTTCAGCCTGATGCTGCTGACCTACCGTCAGCCAGTGCGGCGCAGGGCAGGTCGCATGGAGGATCTCCTGGTGGGTCTTCTGCTGGGCCTGGTCAAGCTGGCCATCCACAGGACGCGGTGATGGGCAGCCGAGGGTTCCGGCTGGTCCGCCTGCCTGCCCGTCTTCTGTGCGCACGCAGATGTCTTTGGAGAGGGAGCACGCTGTCCTCGCGGGCACCCTGGTTAAGTACTGCGCTCGGTGGGCCCCTCGGGATCGTGCGTGTCGTGGACGGTACGAACGCGATTCTTATTTGAAGTGTTGCGTGTTGTGTTAGCGGGTGTAGTGTTGCGTGTGTTTAGTTAGTATTAGTTTGCATTATCTACTGTAGTTATGTAGTTACTTAGTTTCTTTTCTGTATTAGATGTAGTGTATTGATTCTGGTTGTCCTTTTAGCTAATAAACATTTATATTAAAAAAAGGGAAGGGCAGCCCTTCAATCCACACCAGGTTTACAGGGGAAAAACAGCAGAGAGGCAAGGGAGGAGAAGAGATTGGCAGTAAGGGTCAGAAATGGAGAGCCTGAAAGGGAAGGACAGAGCAAGAGAGGGACAAATGAGACCAAGCAAGAGGGGGAGAGGGAGGAAGATTTGGAAGAATTGAGTGGGACACAAACATATGAGGAGAGTGAAGTGTGGGAAAGGTAATAAGACATTGACAGAAAAGTATACAGAGAGATGGCAAGGTGTTTATAAAATGCCCTTCACATCGCTGTTGAAAGCCTCTTCACTGAGAGCAAGATCTTAACTGGTGAATCAATGCACTGTTGTTTCTGGGCCCATCATTTGCAATGCAACAATTCATCTGAAGAGTTCCGACAATCTCAGGACCTTCTGGCACAGAGTAATCCTCCTGCACACTGTTTCACCCACACCCTCCACCAGCCGCTCTCCCTCTCTCTCTAGCTGCTACTGTGACATCCAGGGGCTGAGAGTTACCATTACAGCAGCCAGAACACCTTCGGTTTGGCTGAAGCCTCTCCCATTGGAAGAGTTTCACTGCCCCCGAGTGGTTGCAGGTTGTTATTGCAAGATCCAGTACCAGGAGAATTCCAAGTATAAACTGGAAAAACGGCACCTCATTTTCCATCTTGGAACCTTGCAGCCTAACAGCATCAACATTGAATTTTCCCACTTTAAGTAATCCCCACAACCCCACTCTCCCCCCCGCGACCGTGCCTCTTCTTTTCTACCCATTTTCCTCCTTACCTTTGACCCATCCCCCAGTGGATCTGCTCTCCCCTCCTCCCCCACACCTGCCATTACTACCTCTTACCTGCATCTACCTATCACCACCTTGTGCCCACCCTGCCTCCCCACTTTTGTCCACCTATCACTGCTCTGCTTTTCCCTCCTAGACATTGGGCTTCCCCTTTTCCCATCTTCAGTCCTGAAGAAGGGTCCTGACCCGAAACATTGACCGCCTGTTTTTATCCACGGATGCTATCTGGCCTGCTGAGTTCCTCCAGCATCAGTGTTTTTCATCTTGATTCCAGCATCTGCAATCCTTTGGTTCTCCTACAAAGCTCAGATTGGCTTCAGTCTAAATTGCGGCTGGAGCTATAATAGGTGGAATGAAACCAACACACAGGCATAATAAAAACTACTGATGTTGCGAATCTGAAATACAAACAAACTCCAGGAAATATGGGACAGGCAGCATCTGTGGAGAGAGAAACAAACTAATATCTCAAGTCAAAGCCTTTCATAAGGGCTGGAAAAGGTAGAGATTTAATAGTCTATGAGAAAGTACAGTTGCAGGAAAACATTCCATCTCACAGTGACCTCCACTCTCCACGGTGACTAGGACTCCACATGACTAACTTCATACAGGCACTGTTGCCCTATCTCCCTTAATAACCTTGGAAATAAAACAAAACTGCAGATGTTGGAAATCTAAAATAAAGAAAAACCAGTGGAAATACAGAAAAGTCTGCAAGTGGAAAAGTCCATGTCTGGGAGTGGAGGGAATGCCCAACTTGAACTGACATGTACGTCTTCCTGCTCTGCATTTCACAACTCCTACAATCTTTTATCACCTCACTATCTCACTCATTGACCAGATAACTTTGTTTATAGCCTATCCCTACAGTCACCCTGGTTTTACTCTTAGAGACCCGCTGCCTCTAACAGCCCTGGAGCTTAAACAGCTTCCTCTATCTTCTTCCCAGTTGAGGAAGGGTCTTCGAGCTCAAACGTTAACTCTGCTCTTTTCCCCCCACAGATGTGGCCTGATCTGTTGAATATTTTCAGCATTTTATCTCCTTCAATAAACGTTGCTGAGCAGAAATAAACAATACCTCATCCCAAGGTGTTCCAGTGAAGCCTGAGGGAGGACATCACATCTCCCAATGAGGCACATTACAGCCCCGGGGCTCAGAGACGTCCTCAACAAACTCAGATAACCGGCCATTCCAGTTTGTGACACAACTGTCCAGCCCCGACGAAGAACATTCACCAACCTGCAACATTAACCCAGTTTCTCTCTCCCCACACACGCTGCCCGACCCGCTGAGTTTCTCCAGCAGGTTGTCTGTTGCTCCACATTGCGGCATCTGCAGCCCCCGGGTCTCCGGCTCACCCTCATCTTGTGGGTTTCCTCTTTCCCCGCTCCAGTTCGGCCCGCAGTCTGTGCTGGTTCCACACACCAGCAAACCGACAGGTTCCCCGGCCCTGCCTCTCCCCTTACCCTGCAGCGTCTTGTCCCGTTGGCCTTTGAGGTTCCCCCGGCCCAGGGACCCCGTCCCTCAGCCTCCTCCAGTCACCGACCGCGGGCTCCCGGACACCACAGCTCAGGGCCGCTCGCCTCCTTCCTCCCGCCACTCGCCTCCTCCACTCACGTGCTCACCCACCCACCAATCGGAGCCCCGCTTTCTCCCGCTCCCCGCCCGAGCTTTCAGCCGGTGCCGCGCGCTCGGCCCCTCCCTCGAGCTCCGACCGTTGGGTTTCGAACGCGCGGCTCCAACGGCTGCCCCCACGTGCCGGCCGATCGTCCAATCACAGCTGCCGCTCTTCCTGCCCGCGCTCCGGCCGTTGGGTTTCGAACGCACGGTCACGTTCCAGGCGGTTGGGAAGAGCCCGGGCGGCCGGTGCTGCAGAGGTGGTGCTGACCCCACAGACCGTGTCACTGGGCTGATACTCGCACACCCAGGGTTGTTGGTGCCCCGGGGACGGTGCTGACAGGACAGGCAGTGTCACTGGTGGTGATACCCACAGCTTTTCCCATTGCTTTGCCGGAACAACTGAGACCATTCCCCACTGCCGTTGATAAAGAAGTGGTGAAGTGAGGTTCAGCAGCTGGAAGGTGAGAACCCCCACGGGCATCCCCAACACTGACAGATCTGGGTGTCCCAATGTTGTTTTGGCCACCAACACAGAAGGTTGGACGTTGATGTTGCCGCCCCGAGTGAGGGGCTCAGGAGAAGGTCAGCTGAAGGAACCAGGTGGCGTGGACACATTCTGGAAGGGTCACCTGGAGGGAGAACCTCGTCTTCATGGGGTTGGATTAGCTGTGGAAATTGAGCTGGTTGTCACTTTACCAACGGCAGTTTGGAAGAAATGAATGTCTCCTGACCCTGTGGGTGACTGTAAAATGGAACCAGCACACTCCTGGCACCGGTGTCTACGCTCTGGGTGTTGGAGATGGGGCCAGAGAGCATTTCTTCTGCATCTCTCAACCAATCCTGGCCTGAATTCAAATGGGAAACAAATTGTTTCCCTTCGGTGATCTTGATGCAAGAATTAGAAAGGACAGAAAGCTTTGGAAACGTTCAGTCGGCATGTAAAGAGGAGTAAAGGCAACTTCATTAGAATCGTGTGGGACAAGGATCCTGTGTCCGTCCCGATGCAGAGTCTCCACCTGAAATGCCGCCCCTTCCTTTCCTTCCACAGATGTTGCCTGGCCCGCTGAGTTCCTCCCGCAGTTTGTTTTATGCTCCAGGTTCCAGCATCTGCAGTCCCTTCTGTCCTCCTCCTGATGAGCTAAATAGAACAGGGACTCCACATTGCTCACACATTGCACTGAGAGACGATGCAAGACCTCGTGGCAACACATTCGATCCAAGTGCTGGTAAATTGGTTTATTATTGTCTCATGTACTGAGGTACAGTGAAAAGCTTTGTTTTGCATGCTTTCTATACAGATCATTGCATTACAGCAGTGGATTGAGATAGTCCAGGGGAAAACTATAACAGAATGCAGAATATAGTCTTACAGTTACAGAGAAAGTACAGTGCAGGCAGACAATAAGGTGCAAGGCCAGAATGAGGTGGATTGTGAGGTCAAGTGTCCACCTTATTGTACTAGGTGAACATTTAATAGACCTACAACAGAAGCTGACCTTGACCCTGGTGGTACGTGCTTTGAGGCTTTTATATCCTCACCCGATGGGAGGGGGGAGAAGAGGGAATGTCCAGGGTGGGTGGGTCTTTGATTATGTTGGCTGCTTTACCGAGGCAATGAGAAGTGTGGACTGAGTAACAGAGAGGAGGCTGGTTTCTGTGATGCGCTGGGCTGTGTCCACAAATCTCTGCAGTTTCTTGTGGTCTCAGGCAGAGCAGTCTCCATACCAAGTTGTGTTGCATCCGGATAGGATGCATTCTGTGGTGTATTTATGAAAATTGTGAGGATCAAAGGGGATGTGCTAAATTTCTTAAGCTTCTGAGGAAGTAGAGGCGCTGGTGAGATTCCTTGGCCGTGGTGTCTACGTGGTTGAACCAGGACAGGCTATTGGTGATGTTCACTCCAAGGAACTTGAACTTCAACCCTCTTGATCTCAGTACCATTGATGTAAACAGGAGCGTGTGCACCGCCCCCCTCTTCCTGAAGTCAGTGACACCTTTTGTTTTACCGACATTGAGGGAAAGGTTGTCATCATTCATGACACGATGTCACTCGGCTCACTATCTCCTTCCTGTACTGTGACTCATCATTATTTGAGATTCAGCCCACAACAGAGGTATCATCTGCAAACTGGCAGATGGAGTTAGAGCAGAATCTGGCCACTCAGTCGTGAGTGTATAGCGAATAATTTGGGGGCTGAGGATGCTGCCCTGTGGGGAACAGCAGAGGTATTGCTGCCTATTCTGATTGTGGTCTGTTGGTCAGGAAGTCAAGGATCCAGTTGGAAAGGGAGGTGTTGAGTCTAGAAGTTTGGAGATGAGTTTGCTTGGAATTATAATATTGAAGGTAGAGCTGTAATCAATAAACAAAAGTCTGAGAAGCCAGTGGGCAGGTGCGGGAAGCGGCAGCAGCGGGAAGAGAGCGGAGAATCACTTGACCTGGTGAGTTTTCTTTTCTCTCTCCTTGCTTTGGGTCTTTAACCAGAAGAAAGAGGTAGGGTCTAGCGGAGTAGCCATCATTGGAGCGGCTATCGTTGGAGCGGGCTTGAGTCAGAGTGGGAAATTGGAGGCTTTCATGAGAAGAGGCTTTGATGAGAAGAGGCCCAGGCAAAAGAACAGGTAAGAAGGGTAAGTTTGTCCTTTTCATTCTTGCTGCTTTGGTCTTAGATTCCCAAAGTACAGTGTAGGCAGGATGGCAGATACAGTAATGGAATGCTCCTCCTGTAGGATGTGGGAATTCATGGAACTTGATGGTCTCCCTGATGATGACACCTGCGGGAAGTGCAGCCAATTTCCGCTCCTGAAAGACCGAATTAAGGAGCTGGAGTTGGATGAACTAAGGATCATCTGGGAGGCTGAGCGAATCATTGATGGGACTTTTGTGCAGGTAGTTACACCCGGAGTGCAGGATTCAGGTAGTGGATATGTGAGCACCAAGAGAGGTAGGGGGAAAAAGAAGTCAGTGCATGGTCCCCCTGTGGCCGTTCCTCTCAGCAACAAATATACCCCTTTGGATACTGCTGAGGGGGATGACCTATCTGGGCAAGGCAGCAGCAGCCAGGCCAGTAGCACTGTGGTCAGCTCTGAGGCTCAGAAGGGAAGGGTGAAGTCAGGCAGAGCGATAGTCGTACTCAATAGTTAGGGGGACGGACGGGAGATTCTGCGACCGCAAAAGAGGTGCCAGGATGGTGTTTTGCCTCCCAGGTGCTAGGGTCCTGGATGTCTCGGAGTGGCTGCAGAATATTCTTCAGGGGGAGTGTGAGCAGCCAGAGGTCGTGGTTCATATTGGTACGAATGACATAGACAGGAGAGGGGTAGAAGTCCTGCGCAATGCGTATAGGGGGTTAGGAAGGAGGCTGAAGAGCAGGACCTCCAAGGTAGTAATCTCTGGATTACTCCTGGTGCCAGGAGCTTGTGAAGGAAAGAACAGGATGATAGCACAGACAAATGAGTGGCTGGAGAGATGGTGCAGGGGGCAGGGTTTAAAGTTTGTGTCTTCTCCGACCACGGGTGAGGTCCGGGAGGACTGGCGAGTGGCAAATGTTGTTCCTCCATTTAAGAAAGGAACAAGGGAAAATCCTGGGAACCATAGACCGGTGAGTCTCACGTCAGTTGTAGGGAAATTGCTGGAGAAAATTCGTCGAGATAGGATATACGAGCATCTGGAATCCAATGGCTTGATTCGGGAAAGCCAGCATGACTTTGTGCAGGGCAAGTCGTGTCTTACTAACCTGGTTGAATTTTTTGACAAGGTGATGAGAGAGATCGATGAAGGTAGAGCTGTGGATGTCATCTATATGGACTTCAATAAGGCTTTTGACAAGGTCCCACATAATAGTTTAATCAAGAAAGTTCAGATGCATGGGGTCAGTGGAGAATTGGCTGTGTGGATCCAGAACTGGCTTGTCCATAGAAGACAGAGAGTGGTAGTTGAAGGGAATTATTCGGCTTGGAGTCCTGAGAGTAGTGGTGTTCCGCAGGGATCTGTACTGGGACCTCTGCTGTTTGTGATGTACGTAAATGACCTGGATGAGTATGTTGATGGGTGGGTTAGTAAGTTTAGAGACGATACCAAGGTTGGTGGAGTTGTGAATAGTGTAGAAGACTGGCGACAGACACAGCGTGATAGAGGTCAGTTGCCGATGTGGGAAGAGAAATGTTTAACCCGGATAAATGTGAGGTGTTGCATCTTGGTAGGACTAATGTCAAGAGGCAGTACACTCTTCAGAGCAAGACCCTTAACAGTATTGAAGAGCAGAGAGATCTTGGGGTGCAATTCCATGGTTCATTGAAAGTGGTTACACAGGTAGATATGGTGGTTAAGAAGGCTTATGGAATGCTTGCTTTCATTAATCAAGGTATTGAGTATCGGAGTCAAGAGTTATGATGCATCTCTCTAGAACTCTGGTTAGGCTGCATTTAGAGTATTGCATACAATTCTGGTCACCTCACGATAGGAAGGATGTTGGGGCTTTAGAGAGGGCGCAGAGGACATTTACTCGAGTGCTGCCTGGAATAGAGGGCATGTGCTATCAGCAGAGGTGGACAAACTTGGGCTCTTTTCTCGGGAGTGGCGGAGACTGAGGGGTTATGTGTTGGAGGTGTATAAAATGACGAGGGGCATAGATAGGGTGGACAAGCGATATCTTTTTCCCATTACTGAACGATCGAATACCAGAGGGCGTGCATTTAAGGTGAGAGGGAGTATGTTCAGAAGAGACGTGAGGGGTAAATTTTTCTGCTCAGAGTGGCGGATGCCTGGCATGAGTTACCTGATAGGGTGGTGGAGGCAAATTCATTGGGAGCTTTGAAGAGGGGCTTGGATTGGCACATGAATGAGAGGAAAATGGAGGGATATGGGCATTCTGTAGGCAGGAGGGATTAGCTATGTCGGCACAGCATTGTGGGCCAAAGGGCCTGTTCTGTGCTGTACTGTTCTATGTTCCTACATAGGTGTCATTACTATCTAGATGCTCCAGAGATGACTGTAGGGAGAAGGAGGTGGCATCCACCATAGACCTGTTTCAGAGTTAGGCAAATTGCAGTGAGTCGCGGTTGTCTGGGAAGGCTGGAATTGATGTGTGCCATGAGCAGCCTCTAGAAGCACTTTATGATGGTGGATGTCAGAGCCACTTGGCGATAGTTACCTTATTTTTCTTCAGTACTGGGATGACAGTCGTCTTTTAAAGCAGGTGGGAACCTCCGATTGAAGCAGGGAGAGGATAAAACTGTCTGCAAATACCCTCGCCAGCTGATCTGTGCAGGAACTAAGGACAGGGCTGGAGACACTATCCTGGCCAGCTGCTTTCCAGGGGTTTACTGTCTGGAGGACTGATCTGATGTCTGCAACAGTGACTGTGGGTTTAGATGGACTGAAAGCTGTGGGGACGGGTCGTGACATTTCAATACCCTTCTGTTCAAAAGGTGCATGAAACATTCTATCCAAAACCTGATGGACATCGTTGTCATTGGAGCAAGGGACATGAAGGATGTTGGAATGACAGGAGGTGACAGCTGCTGGACTGACTGCCTCGTCACAAAGAATCACTGACACGTTACAGTGTAGAAGAAAGTCAGTTGGCCTATTAAGTCTGAGCTGGCTGTATGCAAGAGCAAACTAACAGATCCTCCTGCTCTGCCTCTCCCCTTATTCCTGCAGTTTGTTTTCCTGTCAATTTTCCAGTTCCCTTTTGAACGTCACATTTAAGTCTATCTCCTGTAGCAGGCCTGCCAGTGCTTTCCAGACACATGGCACTCACTACATAAATCACTCCTTCCCGATGTGACTCTGATCCTTTCATCAGTCGCTTCATTCTGCATCTTCTGGTTCTTCACTCTTCCACCAGTTCGAACAATTTCTCTTTTTGTCCATGTGGAGCCTTCACGATTATAAATACTTATATCCACCTCCTCCTTTGCAAACAAAACAATCCCAGCTGCTCCATTTTTCCAAGGAACTGAAGTCCACCATCCCTGGAATCATTCAGATATCCTCTCTAAGGTCTTCTCATCATTTCTCTTGTGATGTGTTGAGAATTAGGCATAATACTGGCAGAATCAGCTTTATAAATATACATCATGGTTTATTTGCCTCCCACATCATATTATTTGTGCTGCAGAGGGATTACTAACAATTGAGATGATGTTATTAGCTTGATACTTGAACATCTTGATTGTTCTTCTTGTGGAGGGGGTGCGAATACTATAGACCGTGTCACTAGTGTGATGCTCACATACCTGTGGCTGTTAGTGACACAGAAATCATGTTAATACTCCAGATGGTGTCAGTGATGTGATATTTGCATATCAAGGCTCTCAGTTCTTCCAGGATGGTGCTCACACCATAGACAGTGTCCACTGTGTGGCATAGATAAAATGACAATGTAGGAGCAGAGATCTGTTTCCAAGTGCAGATAGTGCATGATATGCAGGCAGTAGCATTTCCCATGCCCTAAGTGCACTTGTCCTCCTTAGTGCCAGAGGTTGCAGTGTCAGAGCTGCTGTCAAAGAAACATCAGTGAGGAGCTGTGGTACATATGGTAGAGAGCATACACTGCATCCACGGTACATCAGTGGTGGAGGGCATGAATTGGAGTGTAGGTGGGCAGAACATATACATCACCAAATGTGCCAACACATGAGGTGCCAATGATCGTCTACATTTCTGTAAAATATAAAAGCAGCATGGAAGAGCCAAACCAAGAGGCTCATGAACAAGAGATCAGATCAAAGCTCTGAGGTCCTGCCAGAGGCAATTATGAGTGATGATGGACCATGAAAAGCCAATGAAATGTGGCGGCTCCAATAGCACTAACCTCCATCAGGGTGGAGCTGAGCACATGAGAGCTAAAGAAAAGGCATGAGTGCTTTTTGTTTAACTTCCCTCACAAACGGTAGAGCATAGATTAGATTAGATAATGTTGGTTTATTGTCACATACACCAGGCCTCAATGAAATTCCTTGCTTGCGTGAAGCTCATAGAGTCAACGGTATACATAGCAATAACAAATACGACAATAAATACAACAAGATGCACAAAAACAGTGCAATGGTGCAATGAATGTCGTGCAATCTGAAGTTGTGCAACAAAAAAGTATGAAAGTGACAGAAGCGGACTAACCGAGAGAGGTACAGTTAAGAATGTGGCAGCACCACCAGGAAGGGGGTGTGAAAGAGGTAATTGATTCAGGAGTCTGATAGCAGCGCGAAGAAACTGTTCTCAAGTCTGGACATCTGGGCTTTCCAGCTCCCGTATCTTCTCACAGAAGAAAGAAAAGGGAATGACCAGTGTGGAAGGCACCCTTGACTATATCACTGGCCTTTCTGAGGCAATGCACTGTGAAGACAGACTGGATGGAAGGATGTGACAAGCCTGTGATGGACTGGGCTGTGTTTACCACTCTCTGCAGGTTCAGACAGTAAAGAGCAGAGCAGTTGCAGACTGAGATACAACCCGTCAGAATACTTTGTATAGTGCTTCTCTAGAAGTTAGAGATAATCCTCGTGGACATGCTGCATCTGCTCAGACACCAAAGACAGTGAATATACTGATGGGCTTTCTTGATCACTGCATCAGTGTGAAGGGACCAGGTGACGTTGCTGGTGATATGGGTGCCAAGGAATTTAAAGTTGTCAACCGTCTCTACAGCAGCTCCGTTGTTGAGGACCGGGTCGTGTTCACTCTCTCGCTTCCTTAGATAAACAACCAACTCTTTTATCTGGCTAACGTTAAGGGAAAGGTTGTTGTTCTGACCCAGTAACACAAGATTTGTGATCTCCTTCCTGTATTCCGTCTCATCATTGTTGTTGATCTGGCTGATAGCAGTGGTATCATTGGCAAACTTAAAGATTGAGTTGGTGTTGTACCTGGCCACACAGTTATGGGTACACAGGGAGTAGAGCAGGGACTGAGCACACAACGCTGAGTAGCACCAGTGTTGAGGGTCAGGGTGGATGAAATATTCTGACAAATTCTAACCAACTGAAGTCAGCTGGTCAGGAAGTCCAGAAGCCAGTTGCAGATGGGAGCTCCAAGGCCAAGGTCCAGGAGTTTAGAGATAAGTGTATTTGGTATGATGGTATTGAAGGCTGAGCTGTAGTCAGTGAATAGCATCCTGACATAGGTATTCTTGCTGGGGTGATCCAGAGCTGAACATAGTGCCAGGGAGATGGTGTCCTTCATGGACCTATTTCTCCTGTACGCATATTGCAAGGGGTCTAGATTGTCCGGGAGACTGATGCTGATGTGGGCCATTATCAGTCTTTCAAAGCACCTCGTTACAGTCGATATTAGAGCTACTGGTCAGTAATCATTGAGATAGGCCACTTTACTTTTCTTGAGGGCTGGGATAATGGAGATTTCCCTGAAGCACCTGGGGACAGTAGACTGTTGAAGTGAGAGGTTGAAGATGTCCATGAAGACAGTGCCCAGTTGACTGGCCCATGATTTCAGAAACCATCCAGTGACTCCATCTGGCTCACTGCTTTCTGAGAAATTACCCTCGTGTGAGCAGATCTGACTTCTGCCACTGAGATGTACAGGACAGAGCTAGCGGGAGATTGGGGGACGTGCCTGAGTAGAACTTTGCTTCCCTGCTTGAAACAGGCTTAAAAGACATTGAGCTCATCTGGTAGAGATGCGTGGTTACCAGAGATCACCCCCGATATCAGCTTGTAGCCCATTATGGCATTCAGGCCCTGCCACAGTCACGTGGCGTTCACTTGATTGAATTGAGCCTCGAGCTTGTTCTGAAATTCTCTCTTGGCATCTCTCATAACTTCATGGAGAACATACCTGGCCATGTACAGTACAGGGTAATCCATGCTGAAATCCTCAGACCTGCACTTTGGCAGAATGGATCCCCCAGTTCATCCAATGTTTCTGGTCAGGATAGACGCAAATCATCTTCGACAGAATGCAGTCGTCCACGCATTTCCTGATGAAACTAGTGATGACTGAGGTATACTCATTCAGGCGACATGAAGTGGTCTTGAGCATGTTCCAGTCCACTGACTTGTGGCAGTCCTGAGGTAGACCCTCAGCCTGCTCAGACCACGACTGTATTACTCTCGTCATTGGTTCTTTGCACTTTGTTTATAAGCTGGCAGGAGCAGCAATGACAGATGATCCAACTGGTTCAAATGACGGTGAGGGATGGAACAATAGGCGTGCTTGATGGTGGTGTAGCAGTGGTCCAGAGTGTTAACCCCAATATGGGGCAGGAGACATGCTTATGAATTTGGGGAGTACGTTCCTGAAGTTTGTTTCATCAAAGTCATCGGCAGTAATGAAACGGGCATCAGGGTTTGCCGTCTCGAGTTGATGGGCTAGTATAATTTGTCCAGTGGCACCTTGGCATTTACTTGACGTGGAATGTAGACCACTGTCAAGATGGAAGAGGTGAATTGCCTTGGTAGGTAAAATGGATGGCATTTTATGAACAGATATTCCAGGTCAGAGGAGCAGAATTGAGCTGAGACCGTCACATCAATGCACCACGAAACATTGGTCATCAAGCAGATATTGCCAGTTTTTGCCTTGCCTGAGGATACCATACAGAGATAATTAGAGGAAACCCTCAAGTTGTGCAGCAGGATCAGGTGAGTTGTGGATGAGCCAGTTTCAGCTAAACAAAGAACACACCAGTTCCCGATCTCCCTTTGGAATTGCAGCCTTACTCTGAGCTCGGAGCCTGTTTTCGAGTGATTGGACATCGGCTGGAAGTATGCTAGGGAGGGGAGGAGCTAAAATTCCCATCACTTCAGCCACGCCTGGATCATCTCTGTACCCAACTGCCAGGCTTCCACGTTTGTCATTATTCACAGCCGTGCTCGTAGCATTGAATGGAATAAAGATCGGTAGTTCCGAGAGTTCCTTTGATTTCAGCCCTGGAACTAATGACTTTCTTAGTGCTGGATTTGACAGATAATAAGGAAAAACGATCACAGAAGGCACCATTTTGTTTTGTATTCACTGACTCACTCCTCTGCACCCACCTTTTCTTTCTCTCTCACTCTCACTCTATCAACACAGAACAGTACAGCACAAGAATAGGCCCTTCAGCCCACGATGTCTGTGCTGAACACAATGCCAAATTAAACTAAATCTCTTCTGTCTCCACATGATGCATATCCCTCCATTCCCTGTATATTCATATGTCATCTAACAGCCTCTTAAATGCCACTGTTGCATCTGCTTCCACCACTACCTCTGGCAGTCCATTCCACACACCTAACATCAATTGCGTTTTCAAAAAAAAACTTGCCCCACACACCTCCTTAATACTTTTCGCTTCTCACCTCAAATGTATGTCCTTTAGTACTTGCCATTTCTCCTCCAATAAAAAGATTCTATCTACTCCTCTCTGTTAATTTTATAAAGTTGTGCCATGTCTCCCCTCAACCTCCAACGCTTCAGAGAAAACAACCCAAGTTTGTCCAACCTCTCCTTGTAGCTCATACCCTCTTAATTCAGGCAGCATCCTGGTAAATCTCTTCTGTACCAGAGCCTCCACATCCTCCCTGCAATGGTGCAAACAGAATTGCACACACTACCCCAAGTGCAGCCGAACCAAAGTTTTATATGACCGCAACGTTATACTCATTCTTAATCTTATACTCAATGCCACGAGCAATGAAGGCATGCATCCATATGCCTTCATTACCACTCTATCTTTCATGGCCTCTTTCAGGGACCTATGGACTTGAACCCCAAGATCCCTCTGTATATCAATGCTTTTAAGAGTTCTGCCACTAACTGTACACTTTCCCTTTATGTTTGATCTCCCAAACTGCAACACCTCACACTTGCCTGGTCAAATTCCTTACTAAAGTGCATGTAAACAACATCCATTGTCTGACTCACATCAATCACATTCATCACTGTCGTAAATCCTATCGTAAATCACCACACGTAAATCCTATCCCTAAGAATCCTCTCTAGTGTCATCCCTACCACTGATGAAGTGCACCCTCGGATTCTGAAGAAGGTGGCTTTAGAGATTGTGGAGGCAGTGGTGATAATTTTCCAGGTATCAATATACTCTGGCATGGTTCCGGAGGAGTGGAAGGTCACAAATGCAGTTCCACTGCATAAGAAAGGTGGGAGGCAGCATAAAGGAAATTACAGACCTATTAGTCTGACATCGGTGGTCGGAAAGTTATTGGAGTCGATTCTCAAGGACGAGGTTATGGAATACCTAGAGGTGCATGACAAGATCGGTCCAAGCCAGCATGGTTTCATGAAGGGAAGATCCTGCCTGACCTACCTATTGGAGGTTTCTGTGGAAATCTCAAGTCGGATGGATGAGGGAGAGACTGTGGATGTTGTGTATTTGGATTTCCAAAAGGCCTTGACGAGGTGCCGCACAAGAGGCTGCTTAATAAGATGAGAACCCATGGAATTACAGGAAGGATATTAGAATGGGTGGAGCATTGGCTGATAGGCAGAAAGCAAAGGGTGGGAATAAAGGGATCCTGTTCTGGTTGGCTGCCGGTTACCAGTGGTATTCCGCAAGGGTCGGTGTTGGGGCCGCTCTTTTTTTACACTGTTTATTGATGATTTGGATGGTGGAGTGAATGGTTTTGTGGCTAAGTTTGCAGATGACACCAAGATAGGTGGAGGAGTAGGGAGTATTGAAGAAACAGGAAGGTTGTAGAGAGACTTAGTTTAGGAGCCTGGGCAAAGAAATGGCAGATGACATTCAATGTTGAGAAATGTGCTGTTGTACACTTTGGAAGAAGAAATAAAAGGGCAGATTATTATCCAGATGGGGAGAAAATTCAAAATACAGAAGTGCAAAGGGACCTGGAGGTCCTCGTGCAGGATACCCTAAAGGTTAACCACCAGGTTGGATCGGTGGTAAGAAAAGCGAATGCTATGTTGGCATTCATTTCGAGAGGTATAACGTATAAAAGTAAGGATGTGTTGATGAGGCTCAATGGGGCACTGGTGAGACCTCACTTGGAGTACTGTGTGCAGTTTTAGGTTCCTTATCTTAGGAAGGAGATACTGACATTGGAGAGGGTTCAGAGAAGATTTAAGAGGATGATTCCCGGAATGAAAGGGCTTAGATGGGATAAGTGATTGTCGGCTCTTGGACTATACTCATTGGAGTACAGAAGAATGAGAGGGGACCTCATAGAAACATTTCGAATGTTGAAAGGACTGGACAGAGTAGATGTGGCTAAGTTGTTTCCCTTGGTGTGTGAGTCCAGGACTAGAGGGCACAGTCTTAGAATTAGAGAGTACCCATTTAGAATAGAAGTGAGAAGAAATTTCTTTAGCCAGAGGGTTGTGGATTTTTGGAATTCATTGCCACATACAGCTGTGGAGGCCCGATCATTGGGGGTGTTTAAGGAGGAGATTGATGGGTATCTAATTCGTCAAGTTTTCCAGGGATATGGGGAAAAGGGCAGGAATTGGGGCTGGATGGGAATAGTTTAGCTCATGGTGAGGTAGCGGAGCAGACTCGATGGGTCGAATGGCCTACTTCTGCTCCTTTGTCTCGTGATCTTGTGATGTGAGGCTCACTGGCCTATAAATTCCTAGATTATCCCTATTTCCCTTCTTGAACAAAGGAACAACATTGGCTACTTTTCGTTTGGGACCTCGCCTGTTGCTAGTGAGGCTACAAAGATCTTTGTCGAGGCCCCTGCAATTTCCTTTCTTGGCTCTTTCAAAAGTCTAGGACATATTCCATCAGGTCCTTGGGACTTTTCCAACTTAATGCTCCTCAAAAGACCCAGTGCCGCCACCTCCTTGACCTCAAAATGCCCTCGTGCATTCGAATGCCTCACCCTAATTTTGTTATTCGCCACGTCCTTCTCCTGGGTGAATACCGACAAGTACTCATTTATTACTTCACTGACATCCTCTGACTCCAAGCATAAATTCCCTCCTTTATTCTTGAGTTGATCCCACCCTCTCCCTAATTATCCTCTTGTTTTTAATGGATGCCTTTAATCCTACTTGCCAAGGACATTTCATGGCCCCTTTTGGCCTTCCTAGTCCCCTGCTTGTGCTATTTCCTGCGATTGTTATATTCCTCAAGGGCCCTGTCTGATTTTAGCTCCCTATACTTGACATATACTTCCTGTTTCTTTTTGACGAAGTTGATAACCTCTCTCATCATCCAAGGTTTCCTTCCGTAGCTATCTTTGTCCTTCCTCCTTACTGGAAAGTATCAGTCCTGAACTCTGGTCAGCTGGTCTTCAAACATCCCAGAGGTCAGGTGCAGATGCCCGACAACTGCTGCTCCCAATTAACCCCCTTAGCTCCTGTCAAATAATGTTGGAATTTATCCTCACCCAATTTAGTACTTTTCCACAAGATCCAAACTTGTCCTTATTCATAACTATCTTAAAACTTAAGGAGTTGTGATCACTGTTCTCAGAATGCTCTCCCACTGAAAGGCCAGTGACGTGGCCAGGCTCATTTCCCAAAACAAGGTCCAGTATGGTCCCTCCTTGAGTTCAGCTACCCATGCACTGTTTGAAGAAAATCTCTTGGATGTATCTCCCCATCTCAGCCTCTTGCACTAAGGAAATTCCAGTCAATATTGAGGAAGTTAATGTCACCCACTACGACAACCATGTTGTCTTACCATAATCTGTCTACCTATCTGTTCCTGTATCACCCGGTGGCTAATGGGAGGCATGTAGTATAAGCCCAACACAGTAATTACGGCTTTCTTTTCTGTATATTCCCCCTCTGATCCCCTCTCTCTGTCTCCCGGTGTGGTCCTGGGGAGCAGCAGTGAAGCAGAAGCTGTGGCCTGAGAGGTCCCGTGAGATCCGGTCGACAGGCATTTCCGTGATCCATGTTGATGACTTGACCGGGATCCTGCTGCACGCTCTGGAGGGTGACTGAGTACGCAGGGTCCTGAATTGGTGTCCCCTGGCTGCAGCACCAATGGGGAGTTTGTGGGGGCGCTGCCAAATATCCTAGGCTGTCCGTCCGCCATCCACGCACCTGGGGCTCTGGTCTGGGTCCTGCTGGGTGCTGAGCGTTGGGTGATGCTGATGGTGGGGGAGTGGGAGGTCCCCGAGTGGACCCTAGAGTGCGGCTACCGCTTCCCCGAGCTGCGGGCTACCCTCAGGGACCTGTTCTCCTGACCTCTCAGTCAGAGGTCAGGATCAATGATTACAACCATTGCTTCCTCTCCTCTCTTGGTGGCTTTTGTCTCCATGCCGTCGCCGAGGTCAGGTTTCAGGTGATGTGGGAGGTCAGGGATCAGTGGGGATGGAGTCAGTGGGTGCAATGATGCTGGGCGACCTGCGCTCAAATACTCTGACCCCATGTGGCAAGCTAAGGTCAGGAGGTCAAGTAATGTGAAAGGTCGGGTCAGCAGGCACGTCTCCGATCCAAGGTCGGGGGAGGTGGGTTGAGGGCTGCTGACATGGTCAGGGGTCAGCGGTTGGAGTTTCTGGAAATCGGAGGTCTGGGAGACGACATGCGCGCACTGGGGTGCGGACTACGAGACCGTCCATCAGACGAGGCTGTAACATCAGGTTACATGAAGTAATAAAGTCCGTTTCCTTCATCTGAGGCTCCTGTGTCCCTCCAGTGCCTGGGTTTAATGTCTCCTTGGAACCTGACGGGGATATTGGGGCCTCAGTACTGGTCGATGAGTGAGGCCAACTCTCCCCCACCCCACTGAGGGTTAGTCTCTGTGTGTGACTCCCTTGCCAGGGACCCTCCTCCAGGGATGACCAGCCCAGCTCCTCCTGAAAACTGACCTCCCCACAATCCCATAGCAGCTCCTCCACAACTGGCCCCAGCACCATTCCCCCTCTCTGTACATGGAGAAACAGGGAGCACGGCTTGGGCAGGGGAGGGAGAGTGGGAGGTTACAGACACGGTGAAAAAAATAAGAAAAGTCAGGTAGTAAGTGATTTTATATTTCCACAAATTGACTGGGACTCCCATACTGTAAAGGGATTGGATGGGATAGAGTTTGTCAAATGTGTTGAGGAAGGTTTCCTCAATCAATATGTAGAGGTCCCAACAGGAGAGAGCGCGATACTGGATCTCCTCTCGCGGAACGAGAGAGGGCAAGTGACAAAAGTGTGTGTAGGAGAACACTTTGGATCTAGTGATCATAATTCCATTAGTTTCAAGATAATTACGGAAAAGGATAGGACTGGTCCTTGGCTTGAGATTCTAAATTGGAGTAAGGCCAACTTTGATGGCATCAGAAGGGATGTGGCAGGCGTGGATTGGGAGTTTTCCGGCTAAGAGATGCTTGGCAAGTGGGAGGGTTTCAAAAGTGAAATACTGAGTGTACAGAATCTGTATGTTCCTGTTAGAATAAAAGGCAAAGCTGACAGGTTCAGGGGACCTTGGTTGTCGAGGGATATTGAGGCCCAAGCAAAGAAAAAGGAGGAGGTGCATATCAGGTTTAGGCTGTTAGGATCAAATGAGGTGCTTGAGGATTTTAAGAATTGCGAGAGAAGACTTAAGAGAGAAACCGGGAAGGCAAAAAGAGGACATGAGGTCGCTCTGGCAGACAAGGTGAAAGAGAACCCCATGGGTTTCCATAGCTATATAAAGAGCAAAAGGATAGCAAGGGACAAAATTGGTCCACTTGAAGATCAGCATGGTCATCAATGCATGGAGCTGAAAGAGTTTGGAGAGATCTTAAATGAATTTTTTGCATCCATATTTGCTCTGGAGACACAGAGAATATAGAACTGAGGCACAAGGGTAGTGTGGTCACGGACCGTATCCGGATCTGGAAGAGGATGTGCTGGCTGTCTTGAGGTGAATGAAGATGGATTAATCCCTAGGGCCAGACAAGGTGTCCCCTCGGATCTTGTGGGAGGCTGGTGCAGAAATTGCAGGGGCCCTGGCAGAGATATTTAAAACATCCGTAGCCACGGGTGAGGTGCCGTAAGACTGGAGGATAGCTCAAGTTGTTCCATTGTTCAAGAAAGGCTCCAAGAATAAGTTGGGAATTTATAGGCCAGCAAGCCTGAGGTCAGTCGTGGGTAAATTATTGGAAGGTATTCCAAGGGGCAGGATATACAAGTATTTGGATAGACAGGGCCTGATTAGGGGTAGTCAACTTGGCTTTGTGTGCGGTAGATCATGTCTAACCAATCTTATAGAGTTCCTCGAGAAGGTTACCAAGAAGGTCGATGAAGAAAAGGCAGTGGACGTTGTCTACATGGACTTTAGCAAGGCCTTTGACAAAGTCCTGCATGGGAGGCTGCTGCAGAAGGTTAAGTCACTTGGCATTCAGGATGAGGTAGCCAATTGAATTCAACATTGGCTGAGCGAGAGAAGCCAGAGAGTGGTAGGAGATGGTTGTCTCTCTGACTGGAGGCCTGTGACCAGTTGTGTGCTGCAGGGATTGGTGCTGGGTCCATGGTTGTTTAGCACCTATATTAATGATTTAGATGACAATGTGGTAAACTGGTTATACAAATTTGCGGATGACACCAAGATTGGGAGCGTAATGGACAGCAAGAAGGGCTATCAAAGTTGCAGTGTGATCTTGGCCAGCTAGGAAAATGGGCTGAAAAATGTCTGCATTAAATTCCATCTGCCAAGTGTGAGATGTTGCACTTTGGAAGGACAAACTAGGGTAAAACTTGTACAGTGAATGATTGGACTCTGAGGTGTGGGGTAGAACAAAGGGACCTGGGAATACAGATCCATAGTTCCTTGAAAGTGGCATCACAGGTAGTTAGGGTCATAAAGAGAGCTTTTGGCACTTTGGCCTTCATAAATCAGGGCATAGAGTACAGAAGTTGGGATGTTATGTTGAAGTTGTACAAACCGTTGGTGAGGCTGAATTTGGAGTATTGTGCGCAGTTCTGGTCACCAACCAACAGGAAAATTATCAATAAGCTTGAAAAAATGCAAGGAACATTTGCAAGGGTATTGCCGGGACTTGAGGACCTGAGTTAAAGGAAAAGGTCGAATTGGTTCGGGCTTTATTCCCTGGAGCGCAGGAGAATGACGGCAGATCTTATAGAGGTATACAAAATTCTGAGGGGGATAGATAGGGTGAATGCATACGGACCTTTTTCCCCGAAGGTTGGATCAGACGAAAACTAGAGGACATAGGTTTAGGGTGAAAGGCGAAACATTTAAGGAATCTGAGGAGGAATGTCTTCACTCAGAGGGTGGTGCAAGTGTTGAACGAGCTGCCAGCAGAAGTGGTAGATGCGGTTTCAATTGTAACGTTTATGAGAGGTTTGGATAGGTACATGGATGGGAGGGGTTTGGAGGGATGTGGTCCAGGTGCAGGTAGAGGGGACTAGGCAGAAGATCAGGCTGGCATGGACTGGACGGACTGAAGGGCCTTTTTCTGTGCTGTAGTACTCTATATGACACTAAAGATAAAGGATGACAGGCACCTTTCTCAATGAGGTGTCACTGAGCATCTCCCCGTCGCCTTTCAGGAGTCTTATCCCATCATGTAATTGGCTGTGCTTCGCGTCTGTCATCTTAAATTACCTACCTGAATTGCCAAACTGTGATGAATGGTCGCTGCTCTGAAGCTCATAATGTCGAGAGCGAATGCATTTAAGGTGAGGAGGAAAGTTCAAAGGAGATGTGGTGGGGGGGGCGGGTGGGCAAGTTTTTCCTTTAAACAGCGAGTGGTGGGTGCCTGGAATGTGCTGCCAGGGACGGTGGTGGAGGCAGATCCGACAGAGGCGTTTAAGAGAGAGAGTATGGAGGGATTTGGACCATTTGCAGGCAGAAGGAATGAGGTGGCATTAGCTGAATTACTTTGGTACGACATAGTGGGCAAAGGGCTTCTTCCTGTGCTGTACTGATCTACAAAATAAATATTTACAAATCCCAATCGCTGGGCACAGCATTCAGTACAATTTAACTTTACACTGCAACTGAAGGATTCCGAAGCAAAGGAACTTCCTGGATTCGTGAACTTATCCCTGTAGCAGGAAAGTAAAATGCACCCGGAATGGAAATTGTCCTTCATGCAGCAATGTGGCACTTCCCAGAGTTCAGGGATGTCACCAGAGAAAAGGGCTGGCAGACACAATGAACCAACACCTGCTGTCACTGGTTGGAGGACCACTGGGTCCTCTGCCCGCCTTTCACCATTGGTTGGAGGAACACACAGTCCGCTTGCTGCTATTGGTTGGAGATGTGCACCATTCCACCCCTCCTGCTTGCCACCATTGGTTGGAGGACGATGCCGTCATGCGGCTTGACCTACCATTGGTCACGATATTCCAATCGTGGCGGGGTTGAACGGCAAGAGAATTTCACAGAAATGTCCAGTCAGTTCACAAGATAAAAGCAGATGTTTGATCAAGGTTACAAAATAGGAAAGGGGAGAGGTTTTATGTTTAAACACAGAAAACATTGTTTAAACTTCAGGAACAAAAAGCGCTGCAGGTTTGCGTCCGTACCGGAGGGTGACATTTGTCGGGCATTCCTGTTGAAATTATTCTTTCCATTCCACATGCGGATCGGACGCCTCCGGGAACGTGGGGGCGAATTTAACACCTCACGGTCACCGGTTGTGATTTTCAAAAAGATAATTAATGCAAGTTATAATCTCCTGCCAATGGGAATGAATGGAGACTTCTCTTACCCAAACGCCACTGCGCCGGGAATAAGCTCCATCTTGAGTGGAAATGGAGAGTCGACGTTTTGGGTTGCGGCCCTTCATTGGACTGAAAGGTAGAGGTGGGATGGACAGTATAAAGAGGTGGGGGAAGGGGTGGGGCAAGATCTGTGAGGTGATGGGTGGATACAGGTGAGGGGGTGATGAGTAAATGGGGGAGGGAAGAGTGGTAAAAGTGCTGGAAACTCGGAGGTGATGGGTGGAGTATGGAATAAAGAGAAAGAGGTGGGGAGGGCAGAGGGGAGCAGTGAGGGAGGGGAACCGGTGTGTGGGTGATGGGCAGACAGAGAGGGTGGAAGAGGGGAAAGAGACATAGTGATGGGGAGCAGGTAGATCAGGAGGAGAGTGAAAAGGGACAGAGGGGGAGCAGTTACTGCAAGTTGGAGAATTCAACGTTAATGCTGCCAGGTTGTTGGCTACCCAGGCAGCATATGAACACTCCTGAGGGCTCTGCCGTTTACTGTGAAAGACTAACTATGGTTTGACTTCCCAAACTGCAGCATCTCGCACAGAGTCACAGAACACAGAAACAGGATCTTTGGCCCTGAGTTCATCCATCTTACCTGTCAGTCCTCTTGCATTGAAATAAATACAACTTAATCCAACAGTCATTCCTTGCTCCCTGCCATGTTGCTGCTTGTCTTGTCAACTGACCTCGTTGGCATTGAATTCTGTCTCAACTTCCAGCCTCCCATCAGCCCCACTGCTGCTTTGGATCCCAAACCCCTGCCAATCTAATATAAACCCTCCCACCCAAGTGGCAATTGCAAAACAGCCCGCCAGGATATTGGTCCCCTTCTAGTTCAGGTGCAACCTGTCCCTCTCTTAGAGATCACCTCTGTCCCGGAACAGATCCAAACGGTCCAAAAAGCTGAATCTCTGCCCCCTGCAGCAACTCTTCAGCCATGCATTCATCTGCCATATCCTCCTATTCTTATCCTCACTAGCACGTGGCACTGGGAGTAATTCAGAGATTACTACCCTCGAGTTCCTGCTTTTTAACCTCTTTCCTAACTCCCTATATTCCCTCCGCAAGACCTCATCCCCTTTTCTGCCTGTGTCATTTGTGTCAATGTGCACAACCACTTCTGGCTGCTCCCCCTCCCCCTTGAGAATGTTAAGCAACTTGTCTGTATTAAACTGCATTTGTCATTTCTCGGCCCACTTCCCCAGCTGATCAAGATCCCACTGTAATTGTTGATAACCTTTTTCACTGCCTGTGATACCGGCTGTGTTAGTGTCATCTGTCATCAAATACTCGGGAATATGGGATCGATTCCCATGTGTGAGAGAACTCCTCCATCGGGGTATGATCAGTCATTTGGGCAAACCCCAAGGATGAGACTAAAAGGGACAATTCTCAGTCCCATCTCTGAGGGAATGCCCCCTGCTTCAGTCTTCGTACACCTGGATCAGGTTTTAGAGACACATGCTCACATACGGGGGGAGGTTCCCAGTGCCCATAACACAGAGTGCAGAGCAGGTGGTGAGGAGTGTGGCCTGGATTCAGATATTGGGTCGGTACCTTGGCCTTTGGGGTGGCAGAGACTAATCCTGCAACACTCCTTCCTTTCCCCTTCTCTCCCTCTCACTCCATGCTCCCTCCCTCCTTCCCCTCCCCTTTCTCCTCCCCGCAAATGCCCTTCCTTGCTTTATCCCTACCAGTTCTCTCTCTCTCCTTCCAACTTCTCTAACCTCCTTTCCAGACTTTTCAAACCCTTCAATTTGCTGCCTCCTTTCTCCCTCCCACCCCACAGGGCACAGGGTCAGAAGCTGCCTCTGACCAGCTGGCTGCACTTTGTACAAACAGACTGTCTGAGACATTGGTTGAGAGGAGAGAAGCAGAGACACAAACAGGAAGCAGAAGTCAAAGCTGTTATCTGTGAGCAGTGAAGTGTGTAAAATATACTGGAGGACTGGCAGCACTTACTCACGGAGGGAAAGAAGGAGATGGCAGGCCAGTGTGGGGAGCTGACAAACCTGGAGGGGAGCAGAGGCCAGTGGCAAGGTAAGGTCCTCATTTATTGCACATCCTGGGTTTGGAGATGGCTGAAACAGGAGAGTGGGAGGGAGACTGGTTGCTGAGCGACAGACGTTGTTTGTTGGCTGCTGTCACCACGCTGCTGTGAAAGATGGAAGGCAGTTGTCATGGTGTCGCGAGAGAGAGAAATTACTAGGGGAGAGATGTGTTATCAAGCAGGAGAAAGGAAAGGAATGATGGTACAGAAGGGAGAAGTGTGTCATGAAGTGGAAGGCAGAGGAATCAGAAGGAAGCTGAATGTATGGAGCAGGAGAGAGAAAGAGGGAGCACAAGGAAGGAGATTGAATGAAGGTGTTGTAGAATGGCAGACAATGTGAGTGGGACGGGTATTCTTTGCTGGATATAAACACTGGACTGTGTTGTTGGTCTCTCTGCCTGATGATTCAGTAGGGATACACTGGTACAAAGTTTGAGTTGCTGGATGGAATTGAGAAGCTGGGTTCATGATCTGGATATGTGAGTTCAAATCACAGCAGCTGGGGAGTTTAAAGTCAGTTCATAAAGTCTGTGGAATTAAAGGCCTGTGTCAGTAGTTGTGGTTTTGAGAAATGGATTGGTGTCTGAACACATGACTGACAGAAGGAAGGAAATCTGGTGACTTTACCTGGTCTGGCCTGTACATGAGTCCAGGCCCACAGTAATGTAGCTGATCCTTAACTGCACTGTGAAATGGCCCAGTAATCCACCTGCTTCAAGAGAAGTTGGGGAAGGGAAAGAAATGCTGGTCTGATCCACATCCCATGAATGAATAACTAAATGTCACCCACTGTCATGTTGTGTTATGACTGATCCACCACTAGATTGTTTTTATTGATGGATCCCACAGGATTGGTTGTGAGTTTGAGCTAAGCTGTATTGAATTCAATGTTATAATTCTTCATGACTGATTCACAATATGTTATTTTTTGATTGTTATTTCATGATATTGTATTGACTTGTTTCCAAGCAAATACCATTGACAAGTTGTTTCCTTTGTATGACTGGATATGGGTAGAATTCCCTCAGATATGGCATTGGGAATCACTCTGCAAAAAATTTTACTGGTCAGGCCTGCTTATACATGGGATATGTAATCTCCCCAAGATCTGGTCCCAAGTCATATTCACCCATCACTGGTTCCTACGATACATTCCCCCAGTATCTGAACCAGGGCCATGTTCCTCACTACCTGCTCTGCTCTGCATTCTGTGTTATGGGCACTAGGAATCTCCCCCACTATGTAATTTTGGGTGCAGTATCTCAAATCTGATCCAGGTATATTTTCCCAAATGCCTGAACTTGGGGCATTCCCTCAGAGGTGGGTGTGGGAATCTGATCCTGGGGTTCTCCCAAACAACTGTGTTTCTCATATAACTTGCTTCTCATACATAGGAATCAGAACTTTCCCTAAGATCGATCACGTATTCCCGAGCTCTGTAGTGTTCCCTCATGCATGAGAGTGAGAATTAACCACAACATCTGGTTCTGGGGGTATTTCCCACTGTCTGGACCTTCAAGAGTTTTCCCTAATGTCCATTCCTGGGGTGTATTCCTCCAATGTCTGGTGCTGGGTGCCTTCCCACAATGTCTGCCCCTTGGACTTATTCTGCTCGTATCAGGTGCTGGTATGTATCACCCAAATATCTGTTGGATCCTATTCTATTCTTGGTTTGCATTAACCCAGTACCTGTCCATGTATTCTACTCCTGGTGTGTCTTACCCCAGTATCGGGTGTATTTTCCTGCACTGGCATATTTTCTTATGATGTTCTCTCTTGCTGACATCACATTAAAACATGTTCATGGTCCACATCCAGCTCTGTGTCACCTGCACTTGTATCAACCCCTCCATTGCCTCTGATTTGGGACCCTGCAGGATGCATAGAGTTTCCTTTATCTAAATATTGCGAAGACCAAAGAGGTTAACTTTGGTCCCCACAGTGAATTCTGTTCCCAGGGCACTGATTCTGTTGAGTTAAGTCCCTCTTAAGTGACCTGAGCTCAAGACTTCAGGCTGACTGTTCATTGTAGTACTGAGGGACAGAGTTGCCGCCTTTCAGCTGAGACATTGAAGTGAGACTGTGAGTGCAGTGGAGAAGTTCCCTTCCCCACAGCTTTATGGGATGTGGAGTGTGGAGAGCAGGATAATACATTTTAAATATGGGATTGAGAGACACATTGTGAAACATTCCACCAATATCTGGCTCTGGGATATATAACAGGCTTCTGAGAAACTCCTCCAATGAGTCTCCATGTTTTCCTCGATATCTTTGTCGGGATGCAGCACCCCAGTATTCCCACTGTGGGAATCCCTTATGACCATGAGGAGTAAGAGTGGGGCTACACTCATACATTACAGGCTGGAAATCTCTCCGATATGTGTCTGGGATACATTACCAACTTGTTGGGTTTTGAGGCAGGTGAGGTTGCTGTAGTGGTGAGAGAACTAAGATGGGCTGAATGGCTTCCCTCAGTCTTATCAACTCCAATCATTTCATTTCTTTCTTTTCTTTGTTTTTAATTCATCTAACTTCAAATCAAGACATACACTCCAGCAGAAAACTGAAAAATAAGCTACAGGCAATGACTTCCACAACATCCGATTTACAAAATATGACAGAGCAAGACCCCGAGCCCACCCTCCTCCACACCCCCCCTCCCCAGGTCACCTTCATGCTCCACAATATCAATACCCCCATCCTCACTCCCCTCTCCTCCTCCACTGACCACACTGCCATCCCCTGCTCCCCATTCCCAAACATTAACCCTGCCTTCTTCTCCCCCTCTTGTATTTCCCCCTCCCTCCAGTGTCATTTTAAATGCCCTGACATTTTCCCACTGTATTGTCCTCTCCTGTCTGTCCCTCCCTCCCACCTACCTCTCTCTGTCCCCCTATTTCCCCTCCAGCATCCCCAGTGCATTTGGAGGTTTATCTCCTGAAATGAGCAGTTGCAGTGCAGTAGCCTAGGATTGCTGAATGAGTGAGAGGGAGATTGCATTTCCAAACATCAGCAGCCACACGGGGATTTCTTGATTGAACGTAGGTCGTGTATCTGCTGGTCACTGCAGAACCTGAAATATAGTCAGGAGAGTAAGATATTGTGTATCAGCACAGACTATAACCTATAAGGACAGGGAAACCAAATAACATGCATTCTAGAAAATGGACCCCCATGGGCAGGTGGTCTTTCATTGGCGGTCACCCCTAAAGTACAGTCTGAATGAATACCAGTTGGGGCCTCAGGGTGTTGGGCTCATGTTTTAGGTCCCGAGTACCCTGTTGTTCACAAAATACAATTTCCTTGTTTAAGCCCAGGGTTATTGCCCCAGATACCCAGTTACATTCTGTCACCTTTTGCTGTATCAAGGCCCAGAGGACAGGAGTAAAGAGGAAAGGTTCAAAGTCCCATAGGATGTGAAGGGCCCCAGACTGCATCGTCTGTCGATTGTGCTGTAGTTGGGATCCCAGAGTCCGAGGATGCAATGTGGTGAGAAATGGAAGGTGAAAGTGTGGGCTTCATGGGATATGCCTGTTGTTGGTCATTTGGTTACCTTGACGACGGTGACGAAGGTGCTGTAGAGGAAACTGATAACGAACAGAATGGCAAAGGCAGCAACTGCAAGCACATTGTCAACTCCATCCAAGTCTCCCGGTTCTTCCTTCCCCTCCTCTCCTGTCAAGTCTGTGCAGACTTCTGAAACAATAGAGAAAGTGAGACTGTTAGTTTCCTGCAGATGTTTCATGGAGGTCAACAAAACCCCAATAACATGAAGACAACTGCCTACACATTGCCCTTTCTTTCTGTATCTGTCCATTTTCTGAATGATGTCACCAAATGCCTTCACAATGTTCATAAAAATACTTTTCCCTGTCCATTAACTTTGAATTTTTTAACCATTAACCAATCAAGTTGATCAGGAATGTTCTATCCATTGGACAGTGGAAACTATAACACACACACATATGCACATAAGCATTTATAAATGTATACCGTGAAAGACAGACCAGAAACCATCGATCCAAGGTCACCTGTCCCTCCCAACCAGGCAACACCTCCGACCCCTTGTGCAAGTCACTCATTTACTGTCTGCCCAAACATACCTGCAAGGAACACTGACAGCCGAAACCTTTCTGCATCTTCTTTATTGAACTTTGATTGGTTACACTGACACATACACACATTTGACTTCTCATGGAGCCTACACAGATTTCAAACAGAATCAGACCCGACACAAACAAGTTTGAACAGTAATGCAGGATCTCAAAAATGTTGGTCAATGATATTTGATATAGATTTGACCATGGAATATATATTCATTCTCAGTTGATGATAAAGGACTTAATTTTGATTGTTTGAGTGAGGATGATGTCATGGTGAGGTAAACCACGCTGTTATAGGGCCAACCATCAATTGGTGGTTGGCCAGTGTTGTTGTCGGCCACCTTGTCCATGGAAATCTCTGCTGCAGAGAACCCAGTGACCCAACACATCTCCATCTCATCCGGTGGAGAGGGTAGCCTTGAGAGCGAGTCTATTGGGAATAGACTCTTTTATTCATCTGATGTTTACCTTGAATATTCTGCTCTCACACCGACCTCAGCAACTTTTATATCACTAGTGACCTCTCCGCACCTGAAAATGAAGGCTTTTCTCTTTTGGAAATATAAAAGAAATTGCCAAAAGTGTTCAGCAGGTCTGAGAACAATTGTGGAGAGAGAAAGAGATGACATTTGAGGTGGCATCACAGGTGTACTCTGCACCTCTGCTTTAGCACTGGTTCTCTCCCTGGCTGAGAACTGTGCACCTCTCTGGGTTGCTGGAACTCAACAACTGTCTGGTGTCCAGTTACATTCCTCAATGCCTGCTCCAATCGAACTCAGATATCTCCATCGAGGAAAGGATGGCACAGTGGTATTATCACTGGATTAATAATCTAGATACCCAGGGCACAGTCCTGGGGACCTGAGTTCAAATCACACCATGGCAGATGGTGATAAATTCAAATTCAAATTCTTGAATTAAAAAGCCTCATGATGACCATGAAAAGCATTGTCAATTGTTGTAAAGACCCATCTGACTCACAAATATCCAAAAGGGGAAGAAATCCACCATCCTTATCTGGTCAGGCCTGCACGTGACTCCAGACCTACAGCTGTGTGGTTCACTCTGAAATGGCCCAGCAAGCCATTCAGTTGTAATAAATCATGAGAAAGCCAGAAGGATACCCACACATCGAGGACTGCAGTGGTTCAAGAGGGCCGCTCACCACCACCTTCTCAAGAGCAACTGGGGATGGGCAATTAAATGCTGGCAAATATACTCCTCCAGACACCCAGTGTGACAAACGACATAGAGAGACGTTAGGAGGCAAGTGTGGAGTCAGTCGCCCATTGGGAAATGACATCTAAACTCCAACCCAACAATAAAGCTGCTTGTGTATGTTCTTCAGTGAAAAACATGAAACACTGCAAATTGGATCAGAACTGGTGTCACTGCTGCAGTCACCTGAGTACAAACAGTGCATTAGGAGTTCTGCAGAATGTTACAGTCACAACCCTGTTCAGATTGTGAACCATGTAACAGATTCTGTACTCTGCACAGGTTAACGGTGACATTCTGGAGATACATTCCCTTTCCTCAGGAGCAATAACTGATTAACTAACCATAACCTGGACTTCATACCGTGGGTCCAATACAAAAGGGGAACGTAACCGTATTGGACAACTTGCCACCAGATGGTTACACATCACTCCATTGCGCACAGGCTTGTACCAAGCTCCATTCTCACTTATCCATGGGACTTCCTGATGGATCTCTTCTCCTGTGTTGGCAAACAAATGTACAAACACAAGTAGTCAACCCCAATCTCCAAATCCGTATTAGGACCATTGATCATCTGAAGATGTCTTTATCCCTGTTCCTTCTGTGCCCCTGGGTCTTCACCCATCCTCTCCTTCACTTCCATCTATCTCCCAGATGACCCTGAACTCCTCTAAATCACTGAGAAGCTGCTCACATAAGGTGGTCGTCATCCAGTTCCTTCAGTTCTGCTGACAGCCAGACTTGCTTCAAGTTTCTGAGATGCTGGTGTCCAAACATTGATTCATCGTTCCCTCACTGACAAGGCCGGCATTTCTTGCTCTGCTCCACTGAATGAATCACCAGGTCCATCAGAGGGCAGTGAAGAGATTGGTGTGGGACTGAAGGATAAGGGTAAACAGGGTAGGAAGGTGGGTGTCCTTCACAAAAGGACATCAGTGAAGCAGTTAGGTTTTACGTGATTTTTACAATTCCATGCTTACCTCTTCTGACAAGAACAATTTGGAGTCAAGGCCAATATTCCTGGTGCTCATACTGAGGGAATGCTGCACCCTCAGACATGCTGTGTATCTGACATGCTGCACAGATGCCCGAACAGTGAATGGACAGTGATAAGGGTAAACAGGCTAGGAAGGTGGGTGTCCAACACAAAAAAAATCGGTGCACCAGTTAGGTTTTATGTGATTTTCACAGTTTCATTGTCACTTTCATCGACAACAACAACTTATTTCCTGTGTTTACTTTGTAATATGATATCAAAATCCTGCACTGTCACATCAGGTCGTGTGTTCAAGACATTCTCCGGAGGCTTGGGAACAGAGTGAAGTTACAGTTCCTGGTGCTCGAACTGAGGGAGTGCTGCACTCTCACACATCTATCTGAGATGCTACACAGAGGCCCTGAGGGCCTTTAACAATGGACGGACAGACCTTGTGTTAGTGCTTTGGAAGAACCTGAAGATGTGAACGCACCAAAGGAAATATAATTGTTTCCTAGCCTCTGGCTTATCAGTACACTCACACAACCATAGCAATACCACTTCTCTCTTTCAGTTTAGAACTTGCTTGGTCCGCGTTTATGGCAGCGGTAGAGGATGTCAACATTGGAGTGAATCCCAGCACTGTACCTTGAATGCTTTTCACCTCCCGGCTGACACTGGTGTTGGAGGGGGGATGAGACACTGTACAGCTGAAGACTGAGCCTTTCTTCCACTGCTCTGTACTCACAGTTAGGAAGTGGCTGGCACTGAAAGTCCCTGCCTGCTCCAGAGCAGTCGGTGTAGCACTGGTGTTGGAGGAGATCAGGGAGCCGTCTTTCTCCCAGGTGACGTTTATGAAGTCCGGGTAGAATCCAGAGACCACACACTCGAGGGTGGCCGTGTTCCTACTCTTGGTCCCTTCGTGTGGTGGAGGCAGCAGTCTGACCTTGGGACTTTTTGTCCCCACTGGAATAGACGAGCAAACAATGGAAATGTAAAACAGTTTTACTCAGGCAACTAAAGTTGGCCATTTAATCGCTGGTCTCTCGCCCACCTTTGGTACTTTTTGTCCGCGCTGACACTGCTGAGGATGAAGCAGATTGTTGGGCAGAGCACATGTACTCCACCCCACTGGACCACTCCTCCACACTGGTCTGGAGTTGGCTGATCACTGTGTCTCGGGTCCCTTCCTCTCTCAGTTTTTTGGTCACATTTCCTTTAATTTTCTCCCTCTCGCTCACCTGCCAGTAGATTTGGACCTGGCTCGGATCAGCACCCACAACCATGCACACCAGAGCAGCGGTCTTGTTGATCCAAATCTCTTCAGTGGAGGGATTTTGGATAAAGACAGACAATTCTGCAGATGAGAAATAGAATAAAATGGAGAAGCTCTGGAGTCAGCTGGCTTCACAACCTCAGCACAGACTTGTACTGAAGATCAATATGTAGAAAATTATAGATTGGAATGAAATCAGGGTCGTTTAAAGTGTGTGTTGTTCATCTCTGATTACAACCTTTGACTGAGAAAACAACATCAAACATCAAGGAACTCATTTCCTCGAGAATTAGTTGGGACACAGCAGGGACTGCGAGATGGGTGCTGCAGTGTTAATAACATGCAATCTCAGAGCTGTGAAATGCAATGAGACATGCAGTTTCTGAGCAAAGAAAACATTTCCTGAATTCTTCTTGTCTCGGTGCCTGTGCGGGAATGTAGATCCATTTGTGACATTGGGTCTGCTCAGTTCATGAGTCCTCTCATCTCTATTTGGGCTGAGCCTGAGATTCCTCCAGTTTTGAAAATTCTGATGCAGGATTTCAAATCTCTCATGACCTCGCCTCTCACCTTCTCTGTAACTTTGGTCACGAGCACTGGAAGTCACTCACTAAACCTCGGTGGTAAATCCCCTCTGTCCTCCTTCAAACTGCTCCCTGAAACAAGCACATGTGGTTGAAATCCTAAAAAGGCAGCTGAGGATTCAAATGCAGTGAAACCAATTCTGCAATAAATCTAGTGTCGATAACACTGATAACAAGACTACTTGCTACATTGTTGAAACCAACTGGTTCACAAATGTCCTTGAGAGAAGGAAAATTCTCATCGATTCCTGGACTGCCCTTTCTGTGACTTCACACCCACTTGTGACTGCTCTCACAAATAGCCCAGCAAGCACTCACCTCAAGTACAGTTCAGGATGGGCACGAAATGGTGGCTTTCCCACTGAGGTCCAAATGCTGTGAATGATTAAATATCTTTGATCAAGTTTCTGGGCACCTGTCCTCTGACTTGGTGACAGCTTTGTCTGTTAATGTTCCAGTGAAGAATTTGGTGTGTTTTAGTATTTGAAATGAACAAGCTGTAAGGAACTTATTGATGACCAGCAGGCAAGGAAGGGTAACTTGCAATAACAATGCAATCAACTTGAAGTAGAATAGTATCAGATGTCTTCTTCTTCTCAAAGTCGGGGATTATTTATGCAGACAGTTATTTTCCCCAATTTCATTCCTGAATCATTGGATGAGGAAGAAGGTTTGATCGATTATTACACGTTCTGCACTGTCACTTGTCTTCTGAAGCACCATCGTCACTTCAGTACCCATCAGCTGACTGCATCTTCTGTGCACCATCAACACACCCACATTCACTCCAGTCCATGTCGACTGATCTCGCTCTCCAAGACGTGTGTGAAGACGGTGCCTGTCACTGTATTATGACTCTAACCTACAATGATATCAGGAGTGAACTGCTTTGGTTACAGGTTGCGCTGATGTTCAGTGTAGAAGGCCTGTCTGACTGGTCCCTTTCTTCAATAAACCTACAGTGTTCCCACTGAAGTCTGAACAAGTTTGTGGCCAGTTTTATTTAAAACATATGAGACAAATGGCGCACTGCACCATTCTGTAGTCATAACCTGGTAAAGTTTGGTCAGAGTTTGGACAATGATTTGTGAATTTGGGTTCAACCAGCAGTGCCCTGATGTTAAAGATTGCCAAGTGTTCAGCCCTGTGCTGCAGTAGTGACACAGTCTCAGTGTCCAGCTGGCCTTGGTGAGAAGCAGTTGGTATCAGAAAGACTCACAGGGTTGGGACAATTTCCCTTACTGTTGAAGAATGCTGATACTATTCCAGAAGCAATGCTTGGTTGTGTTAAGCTTTGGGTGGAATTTAACCAAACACCTCCCCAGGATGGGAATACTGAATTTCTATTGTTAATTGGGAGGCAGGAAAATGGAAGATACAGATTGTGCTCCGCAGCTGTTTCATCTAAATGTACCGGAGTAGACAGGACACCGGTGTGATCCCCGTGTCCTGTCTCACCCATCTGCCTCAGATCCAACTTTATGGAAGGGTTCCCCAACTCCTTTGATGGCAGTCACCCAGCTCCCCCTTCCACCTTCACTACCTCCTGCCCCACACACTCTGGACGAGAAAAAGGGGATTCCTGTTGTTGTAAACAGGAGTCAGACCAGAAGAGGGATCTGGTCAAGCTGTGCGTCTGGGATCTGAGTCACACTGAACCAACAGTGTTCAGAAATAAATGGGCAAGGAATAGTGAGGAGTCTGAAGGGGTTAGTTGTTCCTTCCTGTTGTGTTAGGTTTGGAAGCCAGTGGATGCTGTGGGCTGAACTTAGATCAACGAAACAGGTTGTAATAAAACTGGATCCCCAATTACATTCAAGACCAATCACTTCACCTCACTCTTATCTTCCTAATAGTTACACTAATGCGCAGCCCCATCCGCGAGTGCCAGTTAAGATAAATCAGGTACTGGGACATTGGTATGCATCCCATACAAAAGCATGGAGGGTTTGCCTGGAACAGGGAGATTTGAGATTCGAGACATTTTCACCCTCATTCCCTGTGCATCTCCCAATCTCTACGTTGTGTTTATTGGATCTTCAAGCGATGAGATCACAGAAACCCTAAAGATCAGGAGAATACAAGAACACAACGGGAGCTGGAGGAGACCTCCTGGCCCCTCGGGCCTGCCCCTGTCAATGATCTCACTTTGCTGCAGTTGTCTCGTTCACTTCATCTATTGCCACCCTGACACTTTAAACCTTCCTGCCACACTTCTTACAATGGCACCTGCTTTTCAGTTGCTGGAAACTCAGAGGAGTGGCTTTGTATTTCATGCTCTGTCATTACAAAAGTCAGTGAATAGTTACAGAACCATCAAAGATGGTTGCAAGATACTGCTCATCATCACATCCTACTCGGTTCAGTACCCACCCACCCGGCAGATGCATTAGGGACATTGAAGAGACTCTTAGATAGGCACATGAGTGATAGAAAAATAGGGGGCTATGTAGGGGGGAAGGGTTAGATAGATCTTGGAGCAGGATAAAATGTCGGCACAACATAGTGGGCCGAAGGGCCTGTACTGTGCTGTAGTGTTCTATGTCCATCCTCTCTTCTGTCTGTCTCCTGTCATTCTGCCTATTTCGAAACCAGCTAAACACACAAGATGTGGCCATTTCCAATGTGCTAAGTGGGGGTTGATTAAAGCACATTCTGACAGGTGGACTAGGAAAGACCATGGTCCAAATTGTTCACCTTCTGTCACCCTGACACAGTGAGAATGGAGTTGTTGATGAATGATTGCAAACAATCTCTGTCCATTCATCTGCGGCAGATCCAGGCACGGTGTGGGGACACCCACTGGTGGAAGGTGTTGGCCACCATAGATCCAAAGTCCACTATTACTCTGTGAGTCTGCATCACCTACCACACCTCACGTTGCAAGGTACCCATTCACTGTCTCCCAAAACACACTAGCATTGTGGAACACTCACAACCGATACCTTTTCGTATTTTCTTCATTGAACTTTGATTGGTTACACGGACATTTACACCCATTTAACCTCTCATTGGGATGGCACAAGTTTCATGTGTGATCTCCAGTCACGTTCCACAATCATAAGATGCACAGATCGAGGGGACAGTCAGACACTTTTTCCCAGTGCAACAATGGCTAACGTGAGGGGACATAATTTTAAGGTGATTGGAGGAAGGTGTTAGGGGGATGTTGGGGGTAAGATTTTTACAGAGAGAGTGGTGGGTGCATGGAAGGCACTGCCTGCAGAGGTTGTGGGGGCAGATACATTAGGGACATGTTCTAATACCTGCTCGAATGGAACTCAGAAATCTCCACCAATGTGAAGGCTGGCTAATATAGCCCTCCAGACATTCAGTGTGACAAACGACAAGGAGAGATGTTGGGTGGAAAGTCTGGAGTGAATCACCCGTCCAGAAATGACATCTCATCTCTGACCCAACAATAAAGCTGCTTGTGTTTGACCTTCAATGAAAAACATGAAGCACCTTAAGTTGGATCAGAACTGGTGTCACGGCTGCAGTCACTTGAGCACAAATGGTGTATTAGTTCTGCAGAATGTTACAATCACAACCCTGTTCAGATTGTGAACCATGCAACAGCTTCTGTGCTCTGCACACAGTAATGGTGACGTTCTGGAGATACATTCCCTTTCTCAAGAGTATTATCCTGATTAACTAACCATAACCTGGACTGATTATTGTGGGTCCAAAACAAGAGGGCAATGTTACAGTTTTGGACAACTTGCTTCCAGATTGTTTAGAATCACCCCATTGCTCACAGGCTTGTACTGAACTCCATCCTCACTTATCCTGGGAGTTCCTGATGGACCTCTTCTCCAGTGTTGGCAAACAACTGTACAAACACAAGTACTCAACTCCACTCTCCAAATCTGCCCCAGGACCATTAGTCATCTGAAGATGTCTTTATCCCTGTTCCTTCTGTGCCCCTGAGTCTTCACCCATCCTCTCTTTCACTTCCGCCCATCTCCCAGGTGACCCTGAACTCCTCTAAATCACTGAGAAGCGACTGACATAAGGTGGTCATCATCCTGTTACTCCAGTTCTGCTGACAGGCAGACTTGCTTCAAGTTTCTGAGATGCGAGTGTCCAAACATTAATCCTGCTGTCATGATTTCATCGTTCCCTCACTGCCAAGGCCGGCATTTCTTGCTCTGCTCCACTGAATGAATCGTCAGGTCCATCAGAGGGCAGTGAAGAGTTTGGTGTGGGGCTGAAGGATAAGGGTAAACAGGGTAGGAAGGTGGGTGTGCTTCACAAAAGGACATGAGTGAACCAGTTAGGTTTTATGTGATTTTCACAGTTTCATTGTCACTTTCATTGACAACAACAACTTATTTCCTGTTTTTACTTTGTAATATGATATCAAAATCCTGCACTGTCACATCAGGTCGTGTGTTCAAGACATTCTCCAGAGGCTTGGGAACAGAGTGAAGTCACAGTTCCTGGTGCTTGTACTGAGGGAGTGCTGCACTCTCACACATCTATCTGAGGTGGTGCACAGAGGCCCTGAGGGCCTTTAACAATGGACAGACAGACCTTGTGTTAGTGCTTTGGAAGAACCTGTAGATGAGAACGCACCAAAGGCAATATAATTGTTTCCTAGTCTAAGCCTCTGGATTATCAATACACTCACACAACCATAGCAATACCACTTCTCTCTTTCAGTTTAGAAATTGCTTGGCCCTCATTTGTGGCAGGGGCAGAGAATGTCGACATTGGAGTGAATCCCAGCACCGTACCTTGAATGCTTTTCACCTCCCGGCTGACACTGGTGTTGGAGGGGGGATGAGACACTGTACAGCTGAAGACTGAGCCTTTCTTCCACTCCTCTGTACTCACAGTTAGGAAGTGGCTGGCACTGAAAGTCCCTGCCTGCTCCAGAGCAGTCGGTGTAGCACTGGTGTTGGAGGATATCAGGGAGCCGTCTTTCTCCCAGGTGACGTTTATGAGGTCCGGGTAGAATCCAGAGACCACACACTCGAGGGTGGCCGTGTTCCTACTCTTGGTCCCTTCGTGTGGTGGAGGCAGCAGTCTGACCTTGGGACTTATTGTCTCCACTGGAATAGACGAGCAAACAATGGAAGTGATTACAGTTTTACTCAGGTAACTAAAGTTGGCCATTTAATCGCTTGTCTCTTGCCCACCTTTGGTACTTTTTGTCCGCGCTGACACTGCTGAGGATGAAGAAGTTTGTTGGGCAGAGCACGTGTACTCCATCCCACTGGACCACTCCTCCACACTGGTCTGGAGTTGGCTGACCACTGTGTCTCGGGTCCCTTCCTCTTCCAGTTTTTTAGTCACATTTCCTTTAATTTTCTCCCTCTCGCTCACCTGCCAGTAGATTTGGACCTGGCTCAGATCAGCACCCACAACCATGCACACCAGAGTAGCCGTCTTGTTGATCCAAATTTCTTCAGTGCAGGGATTTTGGATAAAGACAGACAATTCTGCAGGTGAGAAATAGAAAACTTACAAAGCGGACAAGCTCTTGTGTCAGAGGGCTTCATAGCTTCAGCGTAGGCTTGCACTGAATCTCACTCTGTACAAAACTGTACATTGGAATGAAATCAGGGTTGTTTAAAGGGTGGGTTGTTCCTCTCTGCTTACAACCTTTGACTGAGAAAACAAAATCAAATATCAAGGAACTCATTTCCTCGAGAATCAGTTGGGTCACAGCAGGGACTGCAAGATAATTGCAAGGCAGTGCGACATTTAGCTGCTGCAGTGTCAATAAAATGTGATCTCAAAGCTGTGAAATGCAATCCGAGGTGCAGTTTCTGACAAAAGAAAACATTTCCTGAATTCTCCTTGGTTCAGTTCCAGTGTGGGACTGCAGATCCATTTGTTACATTGGACCTGCTGAATCATTGAGGCCTCTCATCTCTGTTTGGACTGAGCCTGGGATTCATCCCAGTTTGAAAATTCCAGTGCTGACTATCTAATGACCATGCCTCTCCCCTTCTCAGTAAGTTTCGTCAACAAATCAACAATATTCGGAGAATACTATAATCCTGCAGCTCTGATCCCTCAGAAAACAGGACTTGTGTGACCGGTGACTGTGCGTTCTCTGTAACTTTGGTCACAAGCACTGGAACTGACTCACTAAACCTCAGTGATAAATCCCATCTGTGCTCCTTCAAGCTGCTCCTTGAAACAACCACATGTGGTTGAAATCTTAACCAGGCAGCTGAGAATTCAAATATTGTGATACCAATTCTGCAGTAATTCCAGTGTCAGTAACAACAAGATGACATTGATTGGAAGGGGACTCGAGCAGGGATGACGGGTCCCCTTCCAATCAATGTAGTCATCTTGGATTGCTACATTGGCAATGGCAGGAGTTTCTGGGAGTAATTGGAAGATGCAGGATGAGTTCATCCCAAAGAGGAAGAAGCGTTCTAAAGGGAGGATGAGGCAACCATGGCTGACAAGGGAAGTCAAAGACAGCATAAAAGGAAAAGAGAGGGCATACAATATTGCAAAAAAAAAGTGGGAAGCTGGAGGATTGGGAAGCTTTTAAAAACCAACAGAAGACAAGTAAAAATGCAATAGGGAAGAAAAGATGAAATATGAAGGTAAGCAAGCCAATCGTAAAAAGGGGATACCAGAAGTTTTATCAGATACATAAACAGTAAAAGAGAGGCAAGCGTGGACATTGCTCTGCTGGAAAATGATGCTGGAGAGGTGGCAATGGGGAACAAAGAAATGGTGGACGAACGTGCATCAGTCTTCACTGTGGAAGAATTCAACATCAAACACTGACGTCTCCAATTTCAGGCGCCCTGCTCGCCCTCTGTCCCCTTTCTCCCTCCTCTTGACATATCAAGTTCCTCCTGCACCCATCACACCCCCAGCCCCCATCACCCTGCTCCTTTCCCCTCTCCACACAATCCATCTGCCCATCACCCACACACTCCTCCCACTGGGTCCCCTGCCCCACCTGTTCCCATCTGCCCTCCCCACCTCACTGGGTTGGTTCCCTGCTCCATCTTCCTTTCCTATCAGATTCCATTCCCTGCAACCATTTGTCGCCTCCACCGATCACCCCCCAGCCTCTGTCGCTACTTCTGCTCTTCCCTCCTCCATCTGCCGATCACCCCTCCTCACCTGGATCCACCTATCACTTGCCAGCTCTTGCTGCCCCCCCTTCCCCTCACCTCTTTATACTGGCTACATCCCCTCCACCTTTCAGTCCAGGTGATGGGTCTTGACCTGAAACATCGACTGTCCAGTGCCCTCCACCGATGATGGCTGACCTGCTGAGTTCCTCCAGCATTTTGTTTTATGCACAAGACAACAGGAGCTGGAGGAGACCTCCTGGCCCCTCGGACCTGCCGCCGTCAATGATCTCACTTTGCTGCAGTTGTCCCGTTCACTTCATCTATTGCCACCTCGACACTTTAAACCTTCCTGCCACACTTCTTACAATGGCACCTGCTTTACTGTTGCAAGAAACTCAGAGAAATGGCTTTGTATCCCATGATCTACATCACAATTAAAGTTAGTGAATAATTGCAATGCCAACAAAGATCGTTGCAGGATACTGCTCGTCAGCACATCCTGCTGGGTTCAGTACCCACCCGTCGTCTCTTCTGTCTGTCTCCTGTCATTCTGCCAATTCCCAAACCAGCTGAACACACAAGATGTGGCCATTTCCAATTTGCTAAGTGGGGGTTGCTTCAAGTACATTGTGAAAGGTGGACTCAGAAAGACCGAGGTCCAATCCGTTCACCTTCTGTCACCCTGACTGTCACAGGACGCAGTGATGATGGAGTGGTCGACGAATGATTGTAAACAATCTCTGTCCATGAGTCTACAGCACATCCAGGCACGGTGTGGGGACACCCACTGGTGGAGGGTGTTGGCCACCATAGATCCAAAGTCCCTTATTTCTCCTGAATCTGCATAACCTACCGCACCTCACATCCCAAGTTATTCATTTAATGTCTCCCAAAACGCACTGGCATTGGGGAACACTCACAACACAGACCTTTTCATATCTTCTTCATTGAACTTCGATTAATGACACCAACACATACGCACATTTAACCTCTCAGTGGGACTACACATGTGTCATCACATGTGTAATTTCATGTGTGATTTCCAGTCGTATTCTGCAATGCCTGCTCCAATGCAACTCAGAAATCTCCACCGATATAAAGGCTGGCTAATATCGTCCTCCAGATATTGAGTGTGACAAATGACAAGGAGAGATGTTAAGTGAAGAGCCGGGAGAAAAGTGTGTCCTCAGTCACCCCTCCAGAAATAACATCTCATCTCCGACCCAACAATAAAGCTGCTTGAGTCTGACCTTCATTGAAAAATACGAAACACTGTGATTTGGATCAGAACTGGTTTCACGGCTGCAGTCACTTGAGCACAGATGGTGCATTAGGAGTTCTGCAGAATGTTACAATCACAACCCTGTTCAGATTGTGAACCATGTAACAGTATTCTGCGCTCTACACTGGAGATACAGTGATGGGTGTGGCCCCGGTGGAGTGGCACTAAGGCCAGTAAATCGTTCGAAGCCCTCCCTCTGTCTCTTTCTTGGTCTATCTGTCTTTCCCTGCTTTTGCCTCTCAGTATGTCCTGCTTTCTTTTTCAATCTTTTTATTAATTTTCAAATTAATACAGATTAATACATATAACATTGGTGATTATATACATAATACAAAGAGATCGAGAGGTCAATGATGACATCTATCATCATAAAAAATAAAAAACATATTCTAGGCCCCACGGTTTCTTGGTAAATGAATATATTACAAAAACAAAATCAAAAGGAGAAAGAAAAAGATTTCTTATATAAAAAAAACCAAATCGAAAAAAAAATTGTAAGTAAAAAATGAAACAAACTGAAAAAAAATTTCAAAAGAAAAGAAAACTGGACTGCTATTTCTAGATGAACAAAGAGCATTATTATGTCGTCAACTCCGCTCCTCTAAATTCAAAGATTATTGAAAAGGGATCAAGATCCTATGAAAATATTGAATGAATGGACTCCAAACTTCCTCAACTTTAAGCGAAGAATCCACAGTGCCACTCCTAATTTTTTCTAAGTTTAAACATGATATAGTTTGAGAAAACCATTGAATAGTGGTGGGAGATATTGGATCCTTCCACTTTAAAAAAAAAGGATAACTTGGCCATTAATGTAACAAAGACAATCATACAACGAGCAGCAGCAGATAGGTGGCCAGATTCCATCATTGGTAACCCAAAAATTGCAGTGATTGGGTGAGGTTGTAAATCAATATTCAATACGGTTGAAATAATGTTAAAAATGTCCTTCCAATATTTTTCCAAAAGAGGACAGGACCAAAACATATGTGTCAGGGAAGCCACCTCTGAATTACATCTATCACATATAGGATTTATATGGTGATAAAAATGGGCTAACTTGTCCTTTGACATATGGGTCTTGTGAACCACCTTAAATTCTATCAAAGAGTCTCTGGCACACATTGAAGATGTATTAACTAATTGAAGAATTTTCTTCCATGGCTCTGTGGGTAAAAGTATCTGGAGTTCTCTTTCCCATTCATTCTTAATTTTATCAAGTGTCTCTGGACATATTTTCATAATTAGATCATAAATTATTGCTATCAAGCCCTTCTGATAGGGATTAAAGCCTAAAATTTTTTCCGTAATTTCAATTTTATATGGAGTTGGAAAAGAAGGCATAGTAACTTTTAAACAATTTCTAATCTGTAAGTATTGAAAAAAGTGTGATCAAGGCAAATTGTATTTATTAGACAACTGTTCAAAAGATAAAAAAACAGTTATCAATGAATAAATCATGGAAACATTTTATTCCCTTCATTTTCCATAAAGAAAAAGCTAAGTCGATTCTGGATGGTTGAAAGAAAAAATTAGATTGAATGGGGCTTGATAATAATTTTTTCAAGAATTTTACACTTCTTTATACCAATCAGAATTCCCTGAGGATTCTCCATTAATGCATGAATTTTTAAGGGACCTGAAGACTCCGAAATTATCAAGTAATGAATGTTCAATATTAGGTGCACCCATTTCAGAGGAAGAAATAAAGAAGGCAATTTTTTCAATGAATTCGGGTAAAACACCCGGTCCTGATGGGTATACAGTCGAATTTTTAAAATCTTTTTCTGATCTTCTTTCTGCCTGGTTAGGAAAAATTTTTAAAGATGCCTTATCAGTGGGTAAACTACCACAATCCTTTTATGAAACTACTATCCCTTTAATTCTTAAAAAGGATAAAGATCCCACTGAATGTGCATCTTATAGACCCATTTCTTTATTAAATGTGGATTCCAAAATCTTTTCCAAAATATTGGCTTCTAGATTGGAAAAGGTTCTTCCTCAAATTATCTCTGATGACCAGACAGGATTTATCCAGAATCGTTATTTGCATTTTAACATTAGGAGGTTAATGAATATTATATATACCCCCATCATCTAAAATTCCAGAATGTGTTATTTCATTAGATGCTGAAAAGGCGATTGATAGAGTCGGATGGGAATATTTATTTAATACACTTGAGAAATCTAATTTTAGTCCCAATTTTATATCTGCGATCAAATTGATTTATCATACACCATTGGCTTCGATACTTACTAATAATCAGAGATCCCCTCTGTTCAGGCTTTTTCGAGGTACGAGACAGGGTTGCCCTCTAAGTCCTTTATTATTTGATATTGCTTTGGAACCCTTGGCAATTGCCCTTCGGGATTCTTTTAACATATTTGGTATCACTCGTAGACAGGGGATTCATCAGGTATCTCTATATGCAGATGACTTGTTACTTTATATTTCTAACCCAGAGGAATCCATCCCTGCAGTATTATCACTGCTTGCTCAGTTTAGTGTTTTTTCTGGTTTTAGATTAAATCTTAATAAGAGTGAACTCTTTCCATTAAATATGCAAACCCCAATTTATAGGCAATTACCATTTAGATTAGTAACAGACTATTTTACATATTTGGGTGTTAAAATTACCAAGAAGCAACAGGACCTGTTTAAAGTTAACTTGTTACCTTTAATTGATCACGTTAAACAGTTATTTACGAAATGGTCCCCATTATCTCCATCATTAATAGGCCGAATTAATGCGGTTACCAAAATTTCTATATCTATTTCAGGCGATTCCAACTTTCATCCCGAAATCTTTTTCTGACACTATTGATTCTAAAATTCTTTCATATATATGGCAGAGTAAAACCCAAGGTTAAGTAAGAAATATTTACAGAAATTAAAAAAGGATGGTGGCATGGTTTTGCCCAACCTTAGATTGTATTACTGGGCAATTAGTATCAGATATTTAATTTTTTGGGCACAAGATTTGGATGTAATTCAATGTCCCAAATGAGTATACCTTGAGTATGAATCAGTGCAAGGATTTTCATTTGTTTCTATTTTAGGAGCCTCACTCCCTTTTGCACTTACTAAATTGAGTAAACATATGACTAACCCAATAGTTAAACATACAATACGAATATGGTTTCAATTCCGTAAGTTCTTTGGATTGAATAAATTTAACTTATCAGTATGTCCTGCTGCCTTCCCTCTTTGATTCATTCACAGACTATTTCTCTCTCTGTATATTTCTTTCCGATTTCATCTTTTGTCTTTGCAATTCTCTCCGTCTCTGTCTCCACTCATTTCACAAGAACAAAAGAAAATAGGAGCAGGAGCAGATCACCAGGTACCTCAAACCTGCCCTGCCATTCAGTATGATCGTGGCTGATCTGTGCTGGCCTCAACTCCTCTTCTGTGCCACTTCTCCAAAGCCCTGAATTCAGATGTTTATCTTTCTCCACCTTCAGTATATGGAATGATCTGGCCTCCACCGTCCTCTGAGGCTGCAGATTGCAGAGATTCACTGCCTCTGCGGGAAGAAATTTCTCCACACCTCAGTTTTAAATGACCGACCCCTGAACTTTGTAACTATGTGCCCTTGTTTGTGACTCTCTCACTGGTGAAAACATCTCAACATCTACCCTCTCATGCCCCTTTGGGATCTTGTATGTTTGAGTAAAGACATCTCTCAATCTTCTAAACTCCAAGGAATACAGACCCAGACCGTCCAGCCTCTGTCACTGTCTGACAGTCCTGAGGGACTGTGCCATTGGAATAGAACAGTTCCCAACACTGAGACATTTATTTTATTCAGCCTCACACGTGCAGACCTGCTGAGCAGCAGCAAGGTGACTGAGGACAGTGATTCCCCTTGTTTGACACAGATGTCAAATGTGGCTCAGTGGTTCGCAATGTCACCTCTTGGTCAGAGGTTGTGGGTTCGAATTTCTCTCCAGGGCCTTGCACCAATAATCAAGACCAACGCTCCAGAGAGGTCTGGAGGGTCAGATCCACCACCAGAGGTGGTGTCATTGGGATGAGGCTTTAAGCAGAGGCTTTTCAGGTCAATCTTAGTCATCCCCTGACACAACTGGAAGAGGAATGGGACAGTTCCCTTCAGATTCTTGAAGCAATATTTATCAAACTATGAGCAACTAAACACATAAGATCTGACCAGATCCGATTTGCTGTGTGGGAGCTTGCCTGGAGTACATTGTGAAAGTTAGACGAGGAAAGACCATGGTGCAATCCGTTCACCTTCTGTCACATGACACAGTGATAATGGAGTTGTTGGCTAATGATCGCAAACAATCTCTGTCCATCAGTCGACAACAGATCAGACATGGTGTGAGGACACCCAATGCGGGAAGGTTTGGGACACCATTGCTCCAAAAACACCCATTACTCCCTGAGCGTGCATCACCTACCACACCTCATGTCTGAAGTTACTCATTTCCAAAAATCACAGCAGAGACACTGGCAAGCAAAACATCTTCACATCACATTTATTGAACTTGGATCAGTACATTGACACATACAAAGATATAATACCTTGTGGGATCCCATGCAGGGACAAAATCTGACCAAACGTGGCAGAATAAGGTCTGAAATGGTACCCAGCAGTGCAGAGATTTGTGGTGAATCATGTTTGTGGCTTCATTTGATTCTTGAGTCTAATTTTGTTCTTAATTGTTCAGAAAGGTCCATATTTTGATCATGTTTTAATGAGCTAAACTATCCTCTGTGATAGTTAATAATCATAAAACTAACAAAACAAGGGGTTTATTGATTCTATCATGTGGTATTATACACAAGATTTAAAACTATCAGTCAGAACAAGTGAGAGATTGACCAGGGTGGGTTTGCTGTGAGATTTATTGATGCTTCGGAACAGACTGGTTGTGATCGACTCATGTCCCACCAGACAGGAGAAAGTGGTGCCGCTATTCCAGTCCTCTGGAGAAACCTTCAACTGACTGGTCATTGTATTCCAGCCGTTTCTGGTGTCCTTGGTCACCGGCTGGTTCACGAACCCTGTCTTCAGAAGGGTGTCATTGGCCATCCAGGCCACGTAGATCTCTGCAGGAGAGAACTTGGTGACCAGGCACATCAAGGTCACCGTCTGATCTGCCTCTACCTCATCCAATGAAGGGGGGAGGAGGTAGACTTGAGGACGAGTCACAACACCACCTGGGAAACAGAGAGAACCTCAGTTAGAGCGAATCTTTCAATAATTCCCAACTTACCCCACACATTCTGATTTTATGCCAACATGGGCAATGTCTACACTTTGGGGGACTTCACTTTAGCTGAAATTGAAGGCTTTTCCCTTTCTGCTCATTGTTGGGATTTGCGGAGTGGAAATCTTGAATCTGGTGCATTTTATGGCCTTCAGCGAGGTTAGTCTATTCAGTTTAATCAACGGGAGCCACTGAACACAGACTGGACAGAGAGTGGAACTCAGCCCCTGGACTTGTGTCATCCTGTGCTGTCTGTTCTATCTTCCCTTCAGTCTGTGCCTCAACCTCTCTGCCCTTCCAGTCGCTGACTTGACCCAGTCTCAACGTCATCCTGTGAAAGCTGCCAATCCCTCTCCCTCTACCCCATCACAGGAACTCACCACACAGGAGCTAGTGTGGTTTTGGGTGAAGCTGCTGTGGGGATTTGGGATTTTACTGATGTGGTTAATCAGGAGGGTTAAATCTTCTTTTGGTCCCTCATTCTCTCTGACAAACTGTACTGGGCATTCACTGGAGTTCAGACGAATGAGAGGGAATCCCATAGAAACCTGTAATATTCTTACCAGGATTGGACAGACTGGATGCAGGAAGAATGTTGGGGGATGGTGGGGGAATCCAGGACCATGGGTGGCAGTCTAAGCTGTGTAGATGTGAGAGGGAGTGAGAACCTGTGGAATTCTCTCCCACAGAAAGCAGTTGAAGCCTCATCATTAAATATATTCAAGAGTGAGTTGTATATATTTCTTCGGGTGGAGGGATCAAAGGATATGGAGAGAAAGCAGGAACAGGGGACTGAATTTGGATGATCAGCCAAGACCATATTGAATGGCTGAGGAGGATGGAGGGGCCCAGTGACCCACTGCTGCTCATTTTCTGTCGGTCTATCACAGTGCTGGAAGGTGATAACTCTGTCCATTTGTGAAGATCAGACTCACACCGAGCTCTATCCACACGTACCTGTGTCCTTCTTGATGGATCTCTTCTTCGGCGTTGGCAAACTCTTGTCCTCCACCCGACACAAGTACTCAGCCCCACTGTCCCACTCTGCAGCAGGGACTGTCAGTCTGCTGGTGATCGTGTCTTCACCTCTGTGGCTGTGTGGACCCTGAGTCCTCACCCCATCTTTTCTGCTCCTTCCGTCCACCTGCCAGGTTACCCTGAATCCCTGTAAATCACTGTGAACCACCTTACACAGAATGGTCGCCGTCCTGTTCGTCCAGATCTCTTCGAAGGAAGGTTTGCTTAAAGTGACTGAGGGGCGGGTATCTGAACATTCATCTGGGAGAAACGTCACAATTATTATTTCATCGTTTCCCAGTGGACGAGTGCGTCACTGACAGGACCGACATTTCTTGCTCAGGTCCAGTGAATGCTTTGTGGGTCCCATCAAGATCAGTTGAGACTTATCTACATTGGTGAAGGAATGAAGCTCCCCTATTGAGCAGACAGGGTAAACACCCCGAAGGAATGTACATGAACAAGTTTGGCTCTTATATTATTTTTGCTGTTTCACTTGAACTGTTACCAGCCACTTATTGAAACAAATACAGAAATTACCCAGCATTTCAGGCTATGTCTGTGGAGAGGGAAACACAGCTAAATGTTTCAAATGAAAAATATTTCAGCACGTTTCCTTTATATTATAAAATTTAAGCATCAGAAATATGTTGTTTTATTTCACAAAAGTTTAAATGCATTCACTCTCGATTAGAACATGGAACAGCACAGCACAGGAACAGGTCCTTCGGCCCACAATGCTGTGCTGAACTAATTAAAGTAGTAATTAAATGCCTAACTAAACTAATCCCTTCTGTCTACACAATGTCCATATCCCTCTATTCTCTGTACATTCGTGTACCTGTCGAAGAGCCTCTTAAACACCTCGATCGTATTTGCCTCCACTACCACCCCTGGCTGTGTATTCCCGGCACCCACCACTCTCTGTGTAAAACAAAACTTGCCCTGCACATTTCTTTTGAATTTACCCCCTCTCACCTTAAATGCATGCCCTCTGGTATTAGGCATTTCCACCCTGGGAAAAAGATACCCACTGTCTACTTGATCTCTGCATCTCATCATATTATAAACTACTATCAGGTCTCCCCTCAGCCTCCACCGCTCCAGAGAAAACAACCCAGGTTTGTCTAACCTCTCCTCATAGCACAGGCCCTCTAATCCAGGCAGCATCCTGGTAAACCTCTTCTGCACCCTTTCCATAGTCTCCACTTCCTTCCTCTAATGGGGCAACCAGAATTGAATGCAATACTCAAGATACGTCTAACCAGAGTTCACAAGATCACAAGACAAGGGAGCAGAAGCAGGCCATTCGGCCCATCGAGTCTGCTCCAAGGAAAAGGGCTTCATAAAGCTGCAACATAACTTCCTGATTCTTGAACTCATGGCCTCAAGTAATGAAGGCGAGCATGCCATCCATCTTTATCACACTATCAACCTGCAGAGCCACCTGCAGGGAGCAATGGACTTCGACCCTAAGATCGGTCTGTTTATACCTCTTGCTTCCTTGGTGAAGCAGCCAGCACAATCAAAGACCCCACCCACCTGAGTCATTCTCTCTTCTCCCCCTCCCATCAGGTAGAGGATACAGGAGCCTGAGGGCACATACCACCAGGCTCAAGGACACCTTCGATCCCACTGTGATAAAACTATTGAACAGTTCCCTTATACGATGAGATGGACTCTTGACTGCACAATCTACCTTGTTGTTACCTTGCACCTTATTGTCTACCTGCACTGCACTTCCCTGTAGCTGTGACAGTTTACTTTGTATTCTGTTATTATTTTTACCCTGTACTACCTCAATGCACTGAGTAATAAATTGATCTGTACGAACAGTATGCAGGACAAGTTTTTCACTGTACCTCGGTACAAGTGACAATAATAAACCAATACCAATACATCAACACTGTTAAGGGTTTTGCCATTAACAGTGTAATGTCCCTTCACATTTGATCTCCCACAACTGAGGCTCTAACCGGAGGCTGGGATTACATTCAAAGGAAGAGGGAAAGACTGTAGTGAACAAGAGTATCAGGGATGCCCAGGGTGCCTGTCCAGTGAAATGGATTTTCCTCGAGTTATGAAAGCATTTTCAGAGATAGTTATTTCTCTGGCCAGGCTTCTGGATTATCATTTCATTCACATAACCACAGCAGGGCTGCACCATGTTTCAGTGTTGACTTTATCTGGCAGAGTTTATAGTGCAAAGCAAACAATTTCAATCGTGGGGTGAGTCCCAGTCCCTACCTTGGATGTTCTTCACTTGCTTCTTGATACGGGTGCCGGAAGGGGGATGTGTCACTGTGCAGCTGAAGACTGAGTCTGACTTCCACTCCTGTAAGCTCACGGTCAGGAAGTAGCTGACGCTAAAAGTGCCCCCCTGCTCCAGAGCAGTAGGTGTAGCGCTGGTGTTGGAGGTGATCACGGAGCTGCCTTCCTCCCAGCTGACACTTATGAGGTCCGGGTAGAATCCAGAGACCACACACTCGAGGGTGGCCGTGTTCCTACTCTTGGTCCCTTCGTGTGGTGGAGGCAGCAGTCTGACCTTGGGTCTTTTTGTCTCCACTGGAATAGACGAGCAAACAATGGAAATGTAAAACAGTTTTACTAATGTAACTAAAGTTGGCCATTTAATTGCTGGTCTCTTGCCCACCTTTGGTACTTTTTGTCCGTGCTGTCACTGCTGAGGATGAAGAAGTTTGTTGGGCAGAGCACACGTACTCCACCCCACTGGACCACTCCTCCACACTGGTCTGGAGTTGGCTGATCACCGTGTCTTGGGTCCCTTCCTCTCTCAGTTTTTTGGTCACATTTCCTTTAATTTTCTCCCTTTCGCTCACCTGCCAGTAGATTTGGACCTGGCTCAGATCAGCACCCACAACCCTGCACACCAGAGTAGCCGTCTTGTTGATCCAAATCTCTTCAGTGGAGGGATTTTGAACAAAGACAGACAATTCTGTGGATTAGAAAGGGAAAACTTGGAACCTTCGTTGAGATTTTTCTGTTTGGTTATGTTAAGTCAGGACAGATCATCAATACATTACAGCTGTATTTACTGTAAGTAGAATTACAGAAACACCCAGGATTGAACAGTGTGTCACATATTGTGCAAGTTTTGACTGAGAAAATAAAATCAGAACAAAGGATGTGCCAACTGGGATTTGATTCCTGTTCCAATAACTGTGACCAGTGAGGCTGAGCAACGTTCAGTTGCTGTGTAACACAGTGAGAGAGAGAGCAGATTTCTTTGCAGAGACACAGTTCAGTATATTCTCTGCTTGGAGCCCCTGTGGCATTGATGAGTAACACTGAGCACTGTGAATCAATGAGAATCCTTCCCTCTGTCTGGGCTGAGCCTGGGATTCACTCACTTTAAAACTTCACATCCTGACGTTCCAGTCTTACTGTGACCGTGCCTTTCCCCATCTCTGCAACCTTCACCTCCCACACAACCTTCAGTATAGGCTGCATCCTTCCAACTCTGGTCACTCATACACCTACACTCCTTCTGTTGATAACTGTGTCTTCAGTAGTCTTGCTGACAAACACTGAAGCTCACTCGGTAAACTTCTACAGCAGACCCCATTCTTTCCTCCTTGAAATGAGCAGCTATGGTAAGAGTGTATCCATAAGTTGCTGGGCTGATGATCTGGTGATGGAGTTCAAATCCCACCTGGCGACTGGGAATTTAAATTCAATTAATAAATGCATTCTAGAGTAAAAAGCTGGCATTGGTGGTGAGGACTGTGGAAAGTTTTGTAGTGTCATAAAACCCATCCAGTTCACTGTTGTTCTTCAGGAGAGGAAATCTGTCATCAACATCTGGTCTGGCTGGTATGTGACTCTAGACCTGCAGCAATACGGCTGAATCTGAACTGCCATTAGAAATGGCCCAGCAAGCCCCTCAGTTCCAGAGCAATTGGTGACGGATGTGAGATGATGAGTGAATAAAACATCTCTCTGACCAAGCTTTGGGGCACCTGTCCCCTGGGTTTGTGTCAGTTTTGTGTGATTGTTCTCCAGTGAAGTTGTTGAGGTGTCTGCGCATTTGAAAGGAACGATGTACTAACTCATCGCGCGTGGTCTGCACTGTCACTTGTCTCCAGCAGCACCATCGTCCGCTCAGTTACATCGCAGCTCTCTGCACGTTGTGTACACCATTTACACACATGGTAACTTTAGGCCACATGGGCATTTTTGCTCTCTGACACTTATTGTGGAGGGTGATTGTGTTGTGTCAGTGTTGAAACCTTCAATGTGACTGTGAGTCAATGCCTTAGATTGAATTTAGAGCAGATATAATGCACACTGTGCCTGTCTGACATGGGACGTATTATTTGACAACGTGTGATGTTGTATATTTCTTAACCCCCCTTTCTTGAAACAAGATCGTGAGCAATTTCCTTTTAAAAATAGAAAATGCATGGAACTAGTCTGGATGATCATTGTTGCAGTGTGTAATGTGTAAACCTAGGTCTACACTGTCGGCTCCTTGCTTTTGTGAATCTTGGTTTGATCAGCATTGTGATGTTAAACATTTGTTATTTGCAGGGTGCTCAGTCCTGTCCCACGTCAGTGACATATTCGTGATGTTCAACAGTCCCTGGTGAGGGCCGTCGCCCTCATCAAACCTGACAGAGTCGGGAGAGCTCTCCTTATTGCAAAATGCTGATGTTATTCCACTAGAAGCCTATTATTCTGTTAATCCTTGGGTGATGCTAACAAAGCACCCTCCTAAGTGACATCCCTTGTGATTACTGAGTTTTTCTCTTGGACTCAAGTCGGTGTCTGGGAGGTGGGTTAATGGAATTTTTGCACTTTGTGTGATCCAGATTTTACTCCCAAAACATGTCGGAGTGGACAGGACACTGGTTAGACCCTGTGTCTTTTCTCACTAATTTTTCTGAGGCCCATCGTTATGAAAGGTTCACCCCTCCTCTTCCTGAGCCAATGTGTCATTTCAGCCCCGTTCACCTTCATCACCTCCTGCCTCACAGCCACTGGGTGAGAAATAAGTTCCAGTTCTTGCTGACTGGAGTCAGACCAGGAGAAAAACCTGGCCAAGGGAACTGGAACTGGGATCTGCGTCACACTGAAGCAACACTGTCCACAAATGAATGAGTGTGTAGATGAGGTGTGGAGGGGAGAGGGAGGCAGTTTGAATCGGGTGTTTTCTTCTTTCTCTGTAACACTTTGATCCCAGTAGATACCAGAGGTTGGACTGGAATCCAGTAATTGGATTATAATAAAACTCAATGACAAGTTCCATATACAGCCAATCACTTTATTTCACATTTTCCTTCACAACAATGATACTGTCGGGCAGAACCATCTGAGAATGTCGCATTGAGGTTAGTCTGGTACAAGAACATTGGCACTCACTGCAGACAAGAGCAGGGACATGGTACACCTGCAAGTGGAAGATTCATAGGTTTAAGCATTTAGTATTTTCACCTCCTCTCCTGTACTGGGAAACAAAAGGACCCTCACATATTCCCAATCTCTATCCTCTGTATCTGGCATCCTATAGGGATGAGGTTATACCAACCATGATAAACTGCTTCACCTGGCCCAGGATCAAAGTCACAACATTCACTTCAAAGGTTGGGGGTCAATTCAAAAATAATCCAGGGCAGCTACATTTCAGTGAGTGGACAACCTACAGAACAGGCTCTCAGGAAACACTGGAAATACATTGTGGAGATTGAATCAGATACAACATTGCAGAGATGTTTTTTGAGGAATGAACATTGAGAAGACGGGGAAAAGGGAACAGGGACATTTTCTCCAGATGGTGTGAAGGATGGGACGTGTGTTTTGCTCACTGTCTCATTTTTCTTGTCACTGCACACAGATACAACTAAAATTGTGTGAGAGCAAATGGACAGGAGACCCAATCTTGCACCTTCCCTGCCCAGTAGATGGTGTTGGAGTTACTGATGGAAAGAGTTGATTCAAAGTGCAAAAGCACAATACTGAACATCCTGCATCACTCAACAGTTCTGACATTAGGGACAGGAATTGGGTGGGACTATCAGTGAGGTAGTTTAATACTATAAGTAAATTAATGTTCCTTCAAACACCACTCACCGTCCTGATACCTCATGTTGACCTTCTGTCTGAAACCAGAAGATGTGTCGGTCACTTCACAAGTATATTCCTGTTCGCTGATCCATTCCTGCACAGGGACTCTCAGGTAAGTGACTGTTTCGAATCCACCATCAGTTGTAGTGGACGGGAGAACGATGCCTTTTCGAGCAGATCCAGCTTTTTTCCAGGAAACAGTAAGGTTGTCAGGAGGGACTCCAGATATCAGACAGCCCAGGACAGCAGTTGTTTGATTGTGGATAAAATCCGGGGATGGAACAAGGGGGATGAGCTTGGGAACTGTAACATATGACAATATCTCTGATTACATGACTGGCCACAGTGTCGGTGGACTCCATTCCCCCAACATCCAGGGCAAGTCCCCTAATACCAGCCCTCTCCACACTGTTGTTGATTTGCTGGTGACCTGTTGACATGGAGGACCCCACAGTGAGACGGTGGAGGGAGCTCTGAGTGGTATGGCTGGATGTGTAACCCTGGCCTGCCAAGCAGTGTGCCACATTCTGCAGTGATAAGGCAGAGAGCTGGGTCAGTGGGGCTGATGTGCAGACCATCCGTGATCTAATTGTTCGGTGAAGTGGGCACAGGGAACAGAATGGCCAACACCACTTCCTGTCAGTATGAGTGGATGGGCTGGAACTGTTTCCACTGGCAGGAGGTTTGGGAACCACAATTTTAGAATAAATGGGAAGGAAGAACAGATGGCGAGGAGGAAATTATTTTGTTTTAGCTGCAAGGGTTTGTTCAGATCTGGAAGATGACGGTTAGGGAGCGGTGGAAGCAGATTCTTTCATCACATTCAGAAGGGAATTGGATTTTACTTGGAGAGGGGACAGCTGCAGGGTGGAGGGGGAAGGCAGGAGGAGTGGGGTAAAGTTTAAATTGTCGTCCCACTGGCAGGGGCACGATGGGCCTGCGGTCTCTGTGTGATTCTGCGTCCGGGAGCTGATCTGGAGGGAGGTGTTCGGGGGTGGGGGTGGTGGAGAGGTTTCTGAAATTAGACAAAGGAGTGGATACAATGGGGACAGATCTGCACAAGTTGCTTCACATTACAGGAGCCAGGACTTGGAAAGAGGGGCACGAGAGTTCAAAAGAGGTCGGTCTCAGGACTTGCTGGTGACTTTCACTTAACAGGACTCTAAAAGTGGGACATCTGCACATTGTTAGTTGATTGGCTAATTAGCTAATTAACAGCAGCCAATAAAATGAAGTTAGGGTCAAGCAGAGCGGCTATTGTGATAGTGGGCCAGAGTAAGAGTGGGGACCTGAGGCTTTGGCTCAAGAGGCTTCAGCGTGAGGAGACTGAGTAAGTGGCCAAGGTACGGGGAGTGAGAGCAGCTCATTAAAAAAGGCTGCAATAAGAAGACACAGGTAAGAACAGGTAAGGTTTAATTTTGTTGTTGATCCTTAGTCCTTAATTCAGTGTCTGCAGGATGATAGTTAGGGCAGTGGAATGCTCCTCCTGCAGGATGTGGGAAGTCAGGGAACCTCACAGTCTCCCTGATGATCACATCTGTGGACAGTGCACCCAGTGCAGCTCCTGAGAGATCAGGTCAAGCAACTGGAGCTGGATCTGGAGGTCCTCAGGATCACCTGGGAAGCTGAGGACTTCATAGATGAGACTTTTACTGAGGTGGTCACACCCAATGTACAGGCTTTAGATAGATGGGTGACCACCAGGAGAAGTCAAGGGAGTAGGCAGTCAGTGCAGTGCAAGGTCAAGGCTGCAGAAAATTCTCGAGGGGGAGGGCAAATAGCCAGAGGTTGTTGCACATGTTGGTACACACGACATAGTTAGAACAAGGGATGAGGTCCTGCAGAATGGGAGTTAGGTAAGAAATTAAAATGCAGGATCATAAAGGGTAGTGATCTCCCGATTACTCCCAGTGCCGTGTGCTTGTGAGTCCAGGAATAGAAAGGTAGGCCAGATAAATGTGTGGCTGAAGAACTGGTGTAGGGAGCAGGGATTCAGGTTCTTGGATCATTGGGATCTCTTCTGGGGTAGAGGAGACCTGTGCAAGAGGGATGGATTGTACTTGAACTGAAGGGGGACCAATGTCCTCGTGCAGAAATTTGCTTTTGCCACCAGGGAGGGTTTAAGCTAGATTGATGGGAGGTGGGAGTCGAGACAGTGAAGTCAGTGAGAAGACAGGGGTACATGCAGCAACCAAAGAGTGTAAGCCTTGCAATCAGGATAGCCGTGCTTACAGTAAAAGGGCAGATAGGTGCAGTTCAAAGCAGTGGTCCTATTTCAGTGCACGGAGCTGAACAGGCGAGGGGGACAAACTGAGGGCATGGATTGTCTCTAGGGACTGGGACATTGTGGCCATAACAGGAATGTGGCTGAGAGAAGGGCAGGACTGGCAGCTCAATGTTCTGGGATACTGATGCTTTAGGTGTGACGGAGGAACAGGTAAGAGTGGAGGGTGTTGCCTTTTTGATAAGGGAGGGCATAACTGCAGTGCTCAGAGAGGATATTCTGGAGGGATCATCTAACGAGGCCATGTGGGTAGAACTTAGAGCTAAGAAGGGGATGGTCACACTGGCAGGGCTATATTATAGACCCCCGCCGATAGCGGGAACTTGAGGAGCAGATGTGTCGAGAAACTGCAGGTAGTTGTGAGAATAGCAGGATAGTGCTAGTGGGAGATTTCAATTTTCCTGGTAGCGACTGGGCCACCCAGAGTGCAAAGGGCCTGGATGGGGTGTAATTAGTGCGGTGTGTCCAAGGTAGTTTCTTCACGCAATGTATGGAGGAACCTACTCCGGAAGGAGCAATACTGGACCTCCTCATAGGGAACGAGGTGGGCCTAGTAACTGATGTGGCAGCTGGGGAGCACGTTGGGTCCAATGACCACAATTCTATTAGTTTTAAAATAGTTATGGAAAAGGACAGAAAAGGTCCACAGGTTAAAGTCCTGAACTGGAGCAGGGCCAACTTTGAGGCAGGATCTAGCTGGGGTCGACTGTGTGACTCTATTTAAAGGCAAAGGAACAGTTGGCAAGTGGGAGGCTTTTAAAAGGGTCATATCAAGAGTCCAGGGGCAGCATGTTCCTGATAGGGTGAAAGGTAGACATACCAAGTTCAGGGAACCCTGGCTGACAAGAGATAGAGGCTCTGGTCAGGAAAAAGAAGGAAGCTTACATCACGTTTAGGCAGCTGGGTACAAATGAAACCCTTGACGAATATAAAAAGTTTAAGCCCAGGCTTAAGAGGGAAGTCAGGGCAAAAAGAAGGTATGAGATGGATTTGGCAGGCAGGGTTAAAGATAATCTCAAGAGGTTCTTCAGTCATATTAACAGTAAAAGGGTGAATAGGGAGAGGCTAGGTCCTCTAAAAGACCATCAGGGCCGCTTATGTGTGGAGCTGCAGGAGATGGCTGAGATTTTTAATGTCTATTTCTCCTCTGTGTTTACAAAGGAGAATCTCATCGATGCCAGAGAATTGAGGGTAATAAGCAGTGAGGTCTTACATCATGTGCATATTACGAGGAAGGTGGGCAAATCCCCAGCTCCTGACCAAGTCCACCCCCAGACCTTATGGGAGGTCAGGAAAGAAATTGCAGAGGCCCTTGTAGAGATATTTGCTGCGTCGTTAGCCACTGGCAGATTTCCAGAAGACTGGAGGGTGGCTCATGTTGTTCCATTGTTGTAGAAGGGTAACAAGGTCAGGCCAGGGAATTACAGGCTGGTGAGCCTGACTTCAGTTGTAGGGAAGTTACAGGGGGGAGTTCTGAGGGACAAGATCTACCCATCACTTGGGCGGTCAATGCCTGATCAGGAATAGTCAGCAAGGTTTGTGCCTGGGAGGCCATGTCTGACATATCTTTTGGAGTTTTTCAAAGAGGTAATTAAGGGGACAGATGAAGTTAGGGCAGTGGACGTTGTCTATACGGATTTTAGTAAGGCCTTTGACAAGGTCCCACATGGCAGGCTCATCTGGAAGGTCGCATGGGATTCAGGGGGAGCCAGTGAGGTGGATTCAGAATTGGCTCAGTGATAGGAAGCAGAGGGTGATGGTTGAAGGTTGATTCTCTGATTGGAGACGTATGACTAGTGGGGTGCCCCAGGGGTCAGTGTTGCGACCTCTTATTTATTATTTATGTAAATGATTTGGATATGAATGCACGTGGCACATGAATTAACAAGTTCGCTGATGATACTAAATCAGGAGGTCTTGTTGATAGTGGAGCAGGTTACAATGAATTGCAAAGAGATCTTGATCAGTTAGGGAGATGGGTTGAGGAATGGCAAATGGATTTCAACTTAGACAAGTGTGAGGTGATGCATTTTGGAGAGTCAAACCAGGGTAGGACTTGTACAGAGAATGGCAAGGCACTGATGAATGTTGTGGAACAGAGGGACCTGGGGGTACAAGTACACAGTTCCATGAAAATGGCCATGCAAGCAGGGAGGGTGGTGAAGAAGGTGTTTAGCATGTTGGCCTTTATCAGTCAGGGCACTGAGTTCAGGAGTAGGCACATTATGTTGCAGTTATACAAATCGTTGGTGAGGCCGCACTTGGAGTATTGAGTACAGTTTTGGTCACCCTGTTACAGGAAAGACGTTGTCAAGCTGGAAAGGATGTAAAAGAGATTTACAAGGATGATGCCAGGATAGAGGGCCTGAGTTACAGGGAGAGGTTGGCCACGCTGGATCTTTATTCCCTGGAGCGTAGGAGAATGAGGGCTGACCTCGTTAAAGTTTATAAAATCATGAGGGGTATGGATAAGGTGGAAGGTCATAGTCTTTTCCCCAGGGTTGGGGAGTCCATAACTAGAGGGAACAGATACAAGATAACAGCAGAGAGATTTCAAAGAGACCTGAGAGGTAACTTCTTTACACACAGGGTAGCGAGTACCTGGAATGAGCTGCCAGAAGAAGTGGTCGAGGCAGGTACCATTACAACATTTCAGATGCATTTGTATAGGTAAATGGAGGAGAGGGGCTTGGAGGGTTATGGGGTGAACACGGGCACTGGGACTAGCAGCAAGGATGCTGTGGTATGCATGGACCAGTTGGGCTGAAGGGCCTGTTTCCGTGCTGTATTACTCGATGACTATAAGATGAAGTTACCCCATTATCGACTTCCACACAGTTTCTCACTGCCTTTTTTTGTCAGCAGCAGCACTGCTGGCTTGTAGGAATAGAATAAATGAGCAAGAGAGTTAATTGCCTTCCTCCTTCACTGTTTGACAGATGTTCCTACTCCAGTTTTGTCCCCTGACATTAACGCAGCTTTAAATAGCAAGTAATATCTCATACTAACCGGGACGTTCCGACGACCATCTCTCTGTCACCATCTCGCTTGGCTCGTACCCTGCCTTGCAGAAGTAGACTTCATTCCTGTTGAAATCCGCTGCAGGGACTTGGAGCAAGCTGCTCATTGTGTACAATGAACTTTGTCCAAAGACTGCCGGGTACTTCTTGATTCCAGTGGTGATGTCCCCACCGTTAATGGACCATGTCTGACTGATGCTCTCAGGCATATAGCCCTTGACCAGACAGAGGAGGCTGATCTCTTGGCCAGATTCCATGTTGCAGGAGGGGGTGATGTAGACTGACGGCAAGGACTTGGCCACTGAAATGTAAATAAATTCACAGACAGTTCTGTAAATAAATGCATTACCGGCAGACAAAGCAGAAGACATGGTGTTGCATATAAAACCCATAATTTCCAAAATCATTGACCCTGTTACACAAAGGGCTCACCACTTCAACTCTCAGCTGGGTATCTGTGTCTCTGAAGTAGATGGGTGTGGATCAATCCCACAGCAGAGACTTGGGCAGACAGTCTGGCCAACACTCCAGTGCAGTACTGAGACAGTGATCCAATGTCTGATGTGTCAGATTTCAGTCAAAATATCAAAGGTGACACCCTGTCTCTCCCCCAAATACAGTTATTGATTCTGATGAGACTGTTCACCAGATCAGTGGAGTTTACAGAAAAAGGAAGAATTTACTTATTCAAATAATTATGATCAGTTCAGTGGTGATGTTGGTTAGAACACTGAAGTAAAACTGGTGTGGATACCTGTACCTTGTCTCCAGCACCACATGTGTGATATAGTGGTGTCTGTGTAATAGACTCTGCTTCTGAAATCCAACTGAACTGACCACACGATGCAGCTGACACTGCATCACACGTTTAATGTGTGTAACTGAGGAAGAATTTCAACCCCACAGAGCCTGTGTAAGTTTCAGGCCAACCAGGAGGGAATGGTAACGTGGGTAAGAACGGACAGAGGAACTGTGGAAATACATGAGCCCAGACTATGTGGGAAAGTGTCGGCCGACACAGCTGACAGTGAGGATGAGATTCCTGAGCAGATGCAGAAATCTCGAAGTGCTGTTAGATGTAGATGATATTTTCACTGACTGACCAGTCTGCACAGTCCAGTGAGGAAATGCAGGTTATGGCAATTCCCAGCCACTGAAGGTGCAAAATCCACTCGAAAGAGCTGATTCTCAATTCACTTCACTGGAAATGAAGGATTGTTGACTTAGTCGGCAAGTATTGAGTTTAATTAAATGATTGCAGATATTTCTAAGTGTTTATAGGTGGTTTAGTTTCAATTTTTTTTATCTTAATAGTCTTAAATAGTTTTTGACTGTTCAGTATATTGACAGCTTTGACAGGTGGATAAATCAGGGATGTGGTTTCACCAGTTGTCAGAATTACCTTCAGCAGTGTTGTGGACGCGGTTTGTTCTGGCCCACTGACGTGATGTCATTTACCTTGTGATAGACTCTGCCGATGGCAGCTTGTTGATCATGGATGAGGTTAAATCACCCAATCAGAATGTGTGGACAGACAAGAACATGCAGGGACCCTGGGAGCAGAAGACTGGCAGGAAAGTAGACATCAGACAGTTTGAATTGTAGGAGGTGAGGACTCTGTTGTCCAACAGCAGCCACACACACAGACACAGACATATTCTGTTACTGGAAGGGCAGCAAACTCAAAATTTGGAGAAAAAGTGGTGGGAAGGTCAGGATTTCAATCAGGGGTAAAATAAAATAATGAAATATTTACTTCACAATAACTTCCATGGGAGGAAGGAGATAAAATGTTGAAATCTTGGTTTCAAATAGAAGATATAAAACAAACAAATAGCAATGGGCATGATTTAACTGGTCAATACTTACAGCTACATGTTTAAGAACCTTTTCCAGGTGACACTGTCAGGATTGTTAACTCAGAACATTTGCATTCCTGAGTAAACACAGGTGATTCAGGCTGACAGAAGGTCAGGCAGAGCAGAGAAATTGTACCTTTCTAATTCCTTTCAGACTGTGCCTAAAACAACCAGTGAAATGCTGATCTCAGACTGCCCGTTGGGGAGACAACTTTTGTCAAATGGCGGGACAAGCCGACCTGTACTGTGGGTGAAGTGTCACAGGACAGGAAGCACAGGGCACGGTGCCAGAAGGACCACATCCACACACCGGGCGGAATGGTGCTGGTTCTAACCTGCTGCTGGGACTCTCCCCGTGCTGCTGCATAGGGAATGGTGGGACCTCGCTGGGCTTCTGGATACCAGAGTCCTGCGGTGAGGTGTATCGAGGCCTCTGGGCCTAGAACACCCTGACACAAGGTAAACCTGGGTTGTCAAATCTGTCATGTAATTTAACAGGTTTTAAATACCTCAGAGATATCAAAGTTGATTTAATTTCCTGCAACAAATATTATTTTAGCATAGTTCCAAATGAAAACCTGTCGTGCATATAAAAACACAAAAAGCACCCAGAACTCACTTCAGAACTAACTGTCTTCCCAACTCTGCAGGCCCAGAGTCCCCAGTCAGATGAATGGGGACTGTGATCCTTAGCCAGGACTGGTCTGGGAGGGAATCATTGAGGTGGATTCCCCAGTGTAATCCTGGGAAGTCCAGCAGGGCCCGGCACCATGTAGAGGAGTGTGGTGACAGGCCCGGCGGCATCTGCCACTCAGTAAATCCCGGGGTACAGTGGGTCTGTGGAGGTCCGGGCCTGACTCCGGTGTAAGTGGCTGAACACTGGTGGTTCCCTTTGGAACTGCCAACCACAGCCAGCACCATTCAACCCACAGTATCCTCAGCTTCCCGGGTACTCAGCAACTCAGGAAAGGGATGGTCAGCAGTGGCCTGAAGAACTTTGCTGCTCTTCATCGAAGTTAACACCAGATAACAGGGGAATTGTTGGACCTGGGACCATCTGGACAGCCTTCAACCAACTAATGGCTATCTACCCATCTACCACAGAGTCAGACTTCAGATGAGGGGTCCCCAGTGGTGGAGAGCTTTGGGAACTGCAGGCCCAAAGTGACCATTCCCTCCCAACATTCCCTCCCAACCCAGACCATCTGGTCATTTTCTGGTTCAGTTTGTCGGACCAAGATGCAGACAAGTTGGATGTTGAGTCCCCCTTGTGTACAAAGTGACTGCATTGCAGAAGTACTTGCTGAGCAGGGAAAGGCTTTGGGATGTTCTGGGGTGTGGAAGACAATGAAAAACAAATTATTTTCAACAAAACAAATCCAGTAAAATAAAAATAGAAATAGTGTGGCTGTCAGAAACCTGACTGAAAGAGTTTGATGAAAGGCCACTGATGTGAAACATTAACTCTGTTTCTCTTCCTACAGATGTTCCCTGAGCTGCCGAGTGTTTCCAGTGCAGGAGGCCCATTACTGTCAGTCGGTGAGATTTTCCAGGACCAGCAGCTGGTAAGTACAGTTCAATTTGGATGAGGGTAGAGCAGCAGGGTGCTGAGGTGAAGAGGGGCACAGGAGCTGGGTGGATCAGCAGGGAGCTGGATTTTCAAAACCAAGAAAGTGGGGAAGAAATTCTCCTTGGGTATTTGTACACAGTGATCACTGGTGAATCAGCAGATCGGGTAAGACTAGGCCTGATTATTTATTCATCTTTTGGGATCTGACCATTGCCAGTAAAGTCAGTGTGAATTACCCGTCAGAGCAGCCATTTGGAGTCAACCACACCGGTGGGTCAGGAGTCACAAATAGGCCTGAGTGGGTAAGGATGGCAGATCTCCTTCCCCGAGGGGCAGCAGTGAATCTGAGGGGTCATCATTACTGATGACTGGTCTGTTTAAAAAGATCCAGATTATTAATGAAAAATCAAAGGATGCAGATGTTGGAAATCCGACAGCAGATCCAAATCTGTTCCAGATTATTAACTGAGTTTAAATTGTACAATTGTTGTGGTGGGATTTGAACTCAGATCTGTGGATTGTCCATCCATCCCTCTGGATCACTCGCCTGCTTTGTTGCACTGCCCAAATTCCCACCCCCACCACTCCCAATCCAACCTTGTGCCTGTCCATTGGATCACTGATCCTGGACAATATTTCTCTCACCAACGTCACAAAATAAGACTGTCTGATCATTATCTTCTCACAGTTTGTAGATTCTGCTGTGTGCAGAGTGGCTCCACATTCCCTTCTCTACAACAGGGCTGTAGTGTGAAAGTACTTCATTGCCTGTGAAGTGCTCGGGGACACCATGAAATGTGCCCTGTAAATGTCAGCACATTATCTCACAGCTCCCATCACCGAACCACAAACAACACTGGTTAATGTAGGAAAGTGCTTGTTAAACATACGGTCAGGTGATGGAGAAGGGCAAGAAATTAGAGCAGTTGCTCCGTCTGTGAACTGGGAATAAGCAGTTCTTTTGAACAGTAAAGCTCAGAAATATCAAGCAACTTGACAGAATCTGAACTATGAGCTGTCAGTGAATTCACAATGATGGATAAAATATATTGAGTTACTGAGGATCTCTAACTGTTGAAATTCAACAGAAAACAAAAAAAACTGTTGTGCCAAACCCACACTTAGGACCACATGCAACAATATCTTTGTTCAAATGATTTATTGTTTTGAACTTTTGCTTTTGAATGAAATGGCATCAATTTGTTTTCCAATCTAAACAGCCTCCTGTGTTCTGAAGCATTTAGCCTGGGAGTGTTTGACAGCAATGTAGAGAGAGCTTTACTCTGTGTCTCACACTCTGTCCCTGCCCTGGGAGTATGTAACAGGATAGTGCAGCAGGAACTTCACTCTGTCTAACCCATTCCCTGGGAGTGTGTGACAGGATAGTGTGTAGGGAACTTCGCTCAGTGTCTAACCCATTCCCTGGGAGTGTGTGATGGGACAGGTTGGAGGGAGCCTCACTCCGTGTCTAACTTGTGATGGGACAGTGCAGAAGGAACTTTGTATCAAATCCATAGCTGACAGGACAGTAGGGGGGAGCTTTATTCTGCATTTAACTTGTGCTCTGTGTGCTCTGGGGTACCTGATGGGATCTCTTTGAGGAAGAAATTGCCAGATTTACGAAATAAATAATATTCCATTGAATGACAGAGCACAGAACGAGGCCACTCATCCAATCTGTGCTTCCCTTTAGCTGAGCTAACCCAATGAACCCATTGCTCCCTCTGCTCTTTCCCTGTATCCCTAGAAAGGAAGATCTCCTCCTGTTCCCTCTCTACAGTCAGTCTTCAGTCGGCTACCACCATCATTCAGGCAGTGTGTTCCAGATCACAGCTGCTGCATCAACAAACGTTCCCTTTAATGCTCCCCTATTCCCCATTATTGACTCTGAATGTTTCCCTCCCCACCCCACCCACCAATGCAAGGCTGCCTGGAATGTATGAAGGAATTGTGCCTTCAATTCCCTGCCTTACCTTTCCGGCACCACTCCCCCCGCTGTCTTCTCAAATCCAAACTTCTTCTCCCACTGAACCCCACCTCCCCACCCACCCACCAGGGAATAAAACGAAACCCTTAATCCCATCAATTAATCCTGGGATATTCTCAATGTGCACTCAGTGCTGCCCGATACTGTGCTGTATCCTGGGACGGGCCTCACGCCAGACATTCCAGGACGGGACTGACACCCACCTGTCCCCTGCGGATATTGAGCCATCAACCACATCATACATTTACAGACCATTCCCTCAGACTATGTCTTAATCCAATTACCTACAACGTGAAAGCAGCGGACAGTAAAACCTGACCCAGTAATTTGATCCTGAACAGATCCAGTGTTGTCATTGACAGGGAACACGTTAACCTGCACTGAAACGCTCAGCCCCTGAACGTGGGTTCAGTTGGCGCTGAGTATCAGAACCCAGACATGAACCAAACACTGAGCTCACTCACCACACAGGGTTCATCGGCTGGTGTCGAGGCACAGCCAAAACCTGAGGACAAGATCCAACCCCATTCCCCTGCAGCCTGTTCCCGGGCTGTGGACGGGTCACTGGTGGGGTGGGGGATGTACCGTTGGACTGTTCCTGGGGATGTTCTGACTCTGGAGAAACCGCCCGTCTCGGGGAGAATCATGTCATTGCTCCAAATATCTCACCGATTTCAGGCGAATCACCGAATTCGCCAATACCGTAAATTAATGAAATACAAATGGGTGAGGATGGCATTGAGAATTGGTTTTACCTGAAGTCACCGTCAGCGAGGTTCCTTTCCCCCAGTAGTCAAGATAGTCACACTGCTGCGTCTCCCCACTGTCCCAATGCAGTAACTTCACTTGTCCGTCACATCCAACAATCCCAGCAAAGTGTCAACATGAACCGTGTCCGGACAGGGAGCAGCCGCTCCCTGTGTTTCCCTCCCAAACTCCGCGCTGCTCTCTTCCGGCAGTGGGAATAAAGAGGCACTTTTGCCGTTGTCCTGTCTGCGGACATCGGCCCCCGCCGTCGCCCAGAAACACAATCGCCTCCTTTTGGGCTTTTAGTTGCCCAGAAATGGACATTTGCCCCCAGCCGTCCGAGTCAGGCCTCAGGTGTTTGACTCTGGGAAGCAGCAATGCGGAGTCGCTGGAGACAGGCTGCGCTGCAGACGCTCATTTGTCGGCACCAGTTTGTGTTCAGCTCCCCCCCCCCACCGTGATATATCCATATCACGGTGTTTCAGCTCAGGTCACAAACCGCCTCCATCACATCCAGCCCGAAATCCAGCGAAGCCCAGAGCCGGCCAGCGGCTTTATGAAACGCCCCGTCTGTGTCCGGGTGTCCTGCACAGCAGGACTCAGTCTCGGCCATCCCAGCCCTGAAGTGGACAGGGTGCAACCCACCGGGACCTTTCACTCTGCTTCTACCGACTGCTGCTCCTCGGTGGTTCCGGTCCCTTCCAGACACATCTTCAGTGGAACTTGTTGCCACTCCCAGATTATCCACTCGGGATCTGATTTATATCCACGGGTCCCGGGGTAAAGGCCGGTGGCAGCGCCCGAAGAGCCCAACTGAAGGAGTTTTGTTGCGGCAGGTTTGTGTGTGGAGGGAGCCCCATCTCTCACACTGTGCCACCCAGTTATACTCGCACAGTAATAGGTGGCCGTGTCGTCCGGTCTCAGGTTTTTCATTTGCAGATAAAAGTTGCTGCTGTCCTTGGAAACCTCGAATCGGCCCTTGACTCCAGGCGCGCAATATTTGTCATCATAATAGTCTATCCCCGCCAGCCACTCCAGCCCTTTCTCGGAGACCTGTTTCACCCAGTTCATGCTGTAGTAGCTACTGAGGCTGGACCCACTGACTCCACAGGTCAGTGTGTAGGACTCCCCGGGCTTCACCACCGCTGAGGCGGGCTGTGTCAGCACGACGTCGGACCGCACGCCTGTCAATAAAAGAGAAAAGAGCGGACTTTAATAAACAGTTCCACGGGCAGAGGGTCACAGAGCCTCCGAGAAGCAGCCGGGCCCCAGGTGGGGCACAAGCGGCGGGGACACCCACCTGCCAGACAGGACAGAAGGAGACAGAGATAAGAAGCGACCCCCATCGCCCTGTCCACTGAGCCAGACTCGGACACTCCAGAAATCGGCGGTTTCAGCTCCGGCCGGCTTTGTCGGAAGCCGTAGTGAGCGCTGTTTAAAATAGGGACGTGGGCTGTGAGTGAGAGAGGAGCCGCGGATTGAACAGGCTGCCACCCACTGAAACCAGAGGCGCAGCTTCCTGTCCCCGCCCCCAACAGCGATTTCAATTCCCCAAAAGATGTTTGTCTCCACAACAGGGGGCAGGTTAGCGGCGGTGATCAGATCATGAAAGATCTGTCACACACTGCTCCATTCATGAACTTCACTGTTGAACCGTCTGTGTAAACGGAAACACCCAGAGACCCCAGAGAGGGACTGAAGAACACTGGTCAGTGTACAGATATCCCCCTGAAGGAGAGGGACTGAGAGACACTGGTCAGTGTACAGATATCCCCCTGAGGGAGAGAGACTGAGAGACACCAGTCAGTGTACAGATATCCCCTGAGAGAGAGAGAGACTGAGAGACACCGGTCAGTGTGCAGATATCCCCCTGGGTGGTTGGGGGATTATGTACAGGCCAGGAATATTCTCTCTCAGAGACCTGACAACAGGAGTTTCACTGTTCGAAAACTTTTGGATCTGTCTCAGCCAGTGAGAGGAGCAGGACCTTTGATGCAGGGAATTCAGGAACAGAAGCCTGTTTGAGGAAGCAGTGAAGATTATTAATAAGAGCAGGGCAGTGGATGTTGTCCACATGGCATTTGACAAGATACCTCATGGTTGGCTGATCTCAAAGCTCTTGGGATCCAGAGTGACTTGGTCGGTTAAATTCAAACTAACTTGCTCATAGAAAGCAGAGGGTAATGGTGGAGGGGTTTTATTCCGATTGGAGGTCTGTGAACAGGCAGCGAATAGAGCAAAGGGACCATGTGCAGGAAGATGGTGTTGGTTTAAATTGGCATCATGGTCGGTGCAGACACGGTGGGCCTAAGGTCTTGTGCCTGTGCTGTACTGTTCTATGTTCTATGTAAGGCCGAGCAGACAACGTGAAAGGAGAGATTCCACATTAAGGGAGAGTGCACATGGAATGTGGAAGGAAATTAAATGGCTGGGTTGAGACTGGGACAGTGTAGAAAGCCCACAGGCTGTGGAAGGAGATTTTCCTGGGTCTTGCTGTGAAACTTTCTGATAAGAAGGCAGTAAAAACATGAACCTAGAAAATGTGAGCTGTTTTCCATATCTCAGGACTCACCTCTCAGCAGGGCCAGAGGTCAATGATGAAATTCCCCATCGTCTTCAATGCACCAGCACAAAGTTCAATTCATCATGGAAAAGCGGGATTTTAAAATCTAACACAAAAGTCTTGGTCTATTGGGCTGCAGTGATCTCTGTCATCCTGTATGTTTCTGAGACCTGGACTACCTATATCACGCACTTTCTTTTTCAATTTTGGGATCAGGCATTGCTGGGAAGGCCGGCATTAATTCTCCATTGATAGATGTCTCAGAGGTGGTGGCGAGCGGTCTTATTGAACTACTGCAGTCCTTCCAGTGAAGGTTCTCTCACAGTGCTGTTGGGCAGGGGGTTCCAGGATTTAGACCCAGTGATGATGAAGCACAGATGATATATTTCCAAGTCTGGTTAGTGTATGACTTGGAGGTGGTAATGTTCTCATGGTCCTTTTTCCTTGCTGATTCAGCTGTCTCTTGGAGAGGCCCATTGCTTGGCAGTTCTGTGGTGTGAATGTTGCCTGCTACTTGCTGGTCCTGAATGTTGGTTGGATCTTGGTGCATGCTGGTGTGGACTGTTTCATTTGCTAAGGAGCCAAAATGGGGTTGAACATCATGAAATCATCTGCACAGATCCTGTTATGATGGAAGGAAGTTCATTAATGAAGCAGTTAGGGTCTTGTTTATTGTCCTGAGAAACAGGAAAAACAGTGATATCCTGGGGTTGGGATGATAGACCCTGCAACCAAACTATCTTCCTTTGTGTGAGGCATGACTCCAACCATTGGAGTGTTTCCCCATTGATACCCAATGACCAGTTTTACCAGGGCACCTTGATGCCAAACTCATTCAAATGCTGCTTTGTTGTCAAAGGCAGACAGTGTGACCTCATCTCTGGAATTCAGCTCTTTGATCCATACTTGGAGCAAGGCTGTGACAAGGTGACAAACCAAGTGGTCCCAGCAAAATCTAAACTGGTCACTGGTGATTAGGTTATTTGGTGAGTCAGTGCCAATTGTCAATACCGTTGATTACGGCTTCCATCACTTTACCAAAGGTTGAGTAGACTGTTTGGGCACGAATTAACTGATTAGATTTGTCCTGTTTTTTGAGAATGGGGCATACCTGGGCAATGTTTCAGATTCTTGTGTAGGTGTCAGTGTTGTATCTGTACTGGAACAGTTTAGCTGGAATGTCCAGTTCAGTGGGATCAGGTCGGAACACAAATTTCCTGTTTTCAGCATAATTAAGCAACACCATAAATCTGAGACACATCTGTTTTCTTCCCAAATGAACCTAATAATTTGATTCAGTTCAAGGCAGCACTTTATCTCCCTCAAGGACAAATGTTCCCCATGCTTGCATGGAGCATGTGTCTTTACCCTTTCTCCCTTCAGACTTCTAGTCCCAATAGTCAGTCCTCTTTTCGGTAACACAAGAATTGTTTATTCGTGTCAGTCCCGAAATCAGAAACGTATTTCCATACCTCGAGTAGCTGCTTATTCTTTATAGTAAGTCTGTTCCCTCTGGGAGGCCCCCTGTTCGGATTAAGTCAAGCTGCCATCTCCTACAGGAAGTCTGAGAAGGAAATAGCCTCCAGATAACGGCCCAGTTTCACACACTCGTCAACAATGAAAATATGAAACATGTTTCTGGTAAATCAGCAGCTGCACAGAGAGATTCTGTTCAAATGAGTCCCATGCATCGAGTGTCAGGAGGTTGTTCAGCCCTCCAGTCTATTCCCACTGATGCGGACCTGTATCGGAGCTCCATTTACCCACCTTGGCTCCACATCCTTGAATAAATGAAACAAAATTCTATCAATGTAGACATTTTCAATTGACTCCGGCCTTCACAGTTTTCCAGGAGAGTTCCTGATTTCCAGTGCCCTGAATATCCTGGCTCTGGAATCCATAGGGGAGGTAACAGGTTCTCTCTGTTACGCTTCTGCACTCTTCAATGATTTTAAACTCCCCAATTACACGAGCCTTCAATTTTCCACACTTCAGGGAACATATGACCAGACCTAATGTTCTAACCGTACCAGTCCCAGTCGAGCACCTTTGCTCTGTCTGCCGCAACAGCCAGGACCTCCCGGTGGCCACCCACTTCAATTCCACATCCCACTCCCAGACGGACACGTCGATCCACAGCCTCCTCTACTGCCATGTCGAGGCCAGATGCAGGTTGGAGGAACAACACCTCACATTCTGCCTTGGGAGTCTCCAACCTGATGGCTCAACATCGATTACACTAACTTCCGGTAACCCCACCCCTTCTTTTTCACCCTTCCCCCCCCAACTCCTTTATTCCATGGTCCACTGCTCTCTCTGACTGAATTCCTTTTCCTTCAGCCCTTTGCCTCTTCTACCCATCACCTCTCAGCTTATTACATCTTCCCCCCTCCCCTACCCACCTACCTTCCCCTCTCACTTGGAATCAACTATCACCTGAACTCACCTACCCCCACCTTCTTATTCTGGGGTCTGCCCTCTTCATTTCCAGTCCTGATGAAGGGTCTCGGCCCATAATGTCAACTGTTTATTTCCCTCCACAGATGCTGCCTGACCTGCTAAGTTACTCCAGCACTTTTTGTGTATTGCTCCAGATTCCAGCATCTGCAGAATTTCTTGTGTCTCCAGTCCCAGTGCCACTCTGCTGGCCCTGGGCCACCCCCCCCCCCCCCCCCCCCCCATCAAGGTCAGCACATGAACCTGAGTGGTGATGCCCAGAATCACAGCCAGTGCCCCAGATGTGATGTATTCAGAGCTCTATTCCAAAGCAGCGTAATGTCTACCCCTTTGTATCCCTGTGTTCCCCAGTAACTGATGCACATTGGGACCTTTGGTTCAAATTCATCCATAGGATTAATCAAATCCCGAACCTGCCAGTAGTCTCTGAACACAAAGCAAACATTCCACCTTTCCTCTCTGTCCGATAGGATTGGTCTTTCCCTTATGGAATCTGTGTCAGTCATTTGTCACAGCTGAAACAACAGCTCTATTGAAACAAGAGCTCACCAAACAACAACCTCTGTTACTGTGACTGTGGGCAGTTTCCCTCCTTATGCTTCTCGTCACAGCTGAAACCTTTCAGACAAACCTGTCTGCACCCACCAGTTGCCCGTGTTCATTACAGGTTGTTTAAAACTATCTGGGTTTATGGCTGTCAGATAAAATCTCACAGCTGACTGTCCCTTTCCAGCTCCCACTGCCTCTGTCTCCCATTGTGAGCTGAGACATGAAAGTGAAGGCAGAAGTTACCCGAGCCTGATGATCTGACATACCAGACCGCAGGTCACAGGTCTGGGCGCCAGCTGCTGCCGCTGGGAAACAGCAGCTCCTGAGAGAGAGTTTGGGAGTGGGTGATGGAGAGAAAAATGAAGGAAAAATAAAGAGAGGAGAACATGCAGAGTGAGTGAAGGAGTCAGAGCACAAGAGACATGAAGTGGGAGGGAATGGAAAGGGGGAGGAAGAGAGGAGGTGGTGACGGGGGGGAAGAGGAAATGAGAGAGAAACGACATGGATGTGCAAAGAGCTGGTGAAGGGAGGAGAGAGAAAGACGGGAAAAGATGGAGAAGAGGGTGGGAGAGGAAGACGGGAACTGATGTTGTTCCTCCCTGTGACTCTGGCACTACACAGACTTACATTGAACATACGGCACAGGAGCAGATTCAGAGCAGCTATTTCATTCCAGTGTTTATTGTCCACAGGAGCCTGCAGCCACTCCATCGTCGTCCAACTGGGTTAATGTCTCCTTCTGTTCCCTTTCCCCACATTCACTTCTGTGGCAGAGTTCCACATTCTCCCCACTCCCTGGATAAAAAATTATCCAGATGGGATTATTGGTGATTATTTACACTGGTTTTAGTCTCCCCGCAGACCGAAACATCTTTTTCCTCCACCCTATCAAATATTTTCATCATCTTGGAGGTGGAAATATGCCTTCCCCTTCAACCTTCTCATGAACCTTTTATACAGGGTTAATTTGAGCATCTAAATCTTCCACTTCTGTCACTAATGAAGTCAAAATTTCCTTCTGTTTCCACATTAAAGAGCCCCAGTGTTGCATCCAGTACATTACAGCATCAAGGACACTGTGATCCTGCCGAGAGAATGTCATGGGACTGAGTAGAAGGAGTGCAGACGTTGCTTTTTGTCCAAAGGAAAACAGGTTTTCACCTTTGCATTAACCTGGGTGGAAGTTCATGAACTCTCAGTTCTGGTTGCCCCATTACAGGAAAGATGTGGAGGCTTTGGAGAGGGTCCAGAAGAGGTTCACCAGCATGTTGCCTGGATTAGAGAGTATTAGCTACAAGGAGAGGTTGGACAAACTTGGATTGTTTTTTTTCTGGAGTGTCGGAGGCTGAGGGGCCACCTGATAGAGGTTTATAAAATGATGAGAGGCACAGATAGGACAGACAGGCAGAGTCTTTATCCCAGGGCAGAAATGTAAGATGGTAGAAGAGATCGTTTTAAGGTGAGAGGTAGAAAGTTTAAAGGAGATATGTGGGGTACGTTTTATTTTCACAGAGAGTGGTTGGTGCCTGGAACACGGTGCCATGGGTCCTGGTGGAAACAGACACAATGGTGGCATTTTAGAGGCATTTAGACAGGGACATGAACATTCAGGGGATGGAGGGACACGGATCATGTGCAGGCAGATAGGTTTAGATTAATTTGGCATTATAGTTGGCACAGACATCATGGACTGAAGGGCCTGTTCATGTGCTGTACTGTTCTATGTTTACTTGAAGCTCAGTAACCATTTGTTATTGATAGCTGACAGATGTCTGAAACTCTGCGATAACATTGAGACTCAGTCCTTCTCCTTACACTTTCTCTCAGGTTTCACAGGCAGGTTTAATTTGAGCGGGGGGCCCTCCCAGTGGAGCCCTGTTACTAAATAGAATAAACACTGCTTTACATATGGAAATACATTCTAATGTTGTGCTTTGCACCAACCAACAGGTTCACGTTCACCAAAGCAAATGGGACAGAAGAAATCGAAACTAATGGGCAAAAGATCCACAGAGAGCAAGACTCTCTTCTCATTTCAGAACATTTACCATGTGTGAAAAACAGGCAGATTGATTATGTAGTGAGAATGAGCTCTGCATTTTAGGTTCTGAAGCAGTTGGGAGACTCCCACCAACAACTTGTCTGTTTGCTCAAACTGATCACAGAAGTCCACCCTGATGACTGTAATTAAGGTGATCAGATAGTTGGAAATTGGCAGCATTAAAGCAGAAAATAAGGACAAACAAAAAGGCGTCACGGGCTGCCTTGTCAACATTACAAAAGGCCATGGGCAGAAACCCTGTATGTGTTGATCATTGGGATCTCTTCTGGAGAAGGTACGACCTGTACAAAACGGACGGGTTACACCGGAACTGGAGGGGGATCCAATATTCTCGCGAGCAGGTTTGCTAGAACTGTTGGGGAGGGTTTAAACTAGTCTGGCAGGGGGATGGGAACTAGAGTGATAGGTCAGAGGTTGGTACATTTAGTGTACAAGTAGATACAGGGTGTAGAAATACTGTGAGGAAGGATGGGCATTTGAAAGGGCAAAATTGCAGTCAGTTGGATGGGTTGAAGTGTGTCTACTTTAATGCGAGAAGTGTCAGAAACAAGGCTGATGAACTTAGTGCATGGGTAAGTACGTGGAACTATGACGTGGTGGCCATTACAGAGACTTGGCTGTCGCAAGGGCAGGAATGGCTGCTGGATATTCTGGGGTTTAGATGTTTCAAAAAGGACAGGGACAGAGGTAAAAGAGGTGGGGGAGTGGCTTTGGTGATCAGGGACAGTGTTGCAGCTGTAGAAAGGGAGGATGTCCTGGAGGGATCGTCTACTAAATCAGTCTGGGTGGAAGTCAGAAACAGGAAGGGAGTGATCACTCTATTGGAAGTATTCTACAGACCCCCCAGTAGCAGCAGAGACACTGAGGAGCAGATTGGGAGGCAGATTTTGAAGAGGTGCAAAAATAACAGGGTTGTTGTTATGGCTGATTTCAACTTCCCAAATATTGATTGGTACCTCCTTGGTGTGAAGGGGATAGATGGGCTGGAATTTGTTACGTGTGTCCAGGAAGGATTCCTGACACAGTATGTGGACAGGCCGACTAGAGGTGAGGCCATTCTGGACCTGGTACTAGGCAATAAGCCTGATCAGGTTTCAGATCTCTCAGTGGGAGAGCATTTTGGAGATAGTGACCATAACTCCTTGGCCTTTACCGTAGCCTTGGAGAGGGATAGGAGCAAACGATATGGGAAAGTATATAACTGGGGAGGGGGAAATTATGATGCCATTAGGCAGGAACTCGGGAGCGTAAATTGGGAACAGATGTTCTTGGGAAGTGCACAGTGGAAATGTGGAGGTTGTTTAGGGAGTACTTGCATAGGGGTTCTAGATAGGTTTGTCCCATTGAGGCAGAGTAAGGATAGTAGAGTGAAGGAACCGTGGTTGACAAGAGATGTAGAATATCTTGTCAAGAGAAAGAAAGAAGCGACCTGAGGTTTAGAAATCATGGATCAGATAGGGCTCTGGAGAGTTGCAAGGTAACCAGGAGGGACCTTAAGAATGGACCAGAGAGGCAGAAGGGGGCATGAGAAGTCCTTGGTGAATAGGATCGAGGAAAACCCCAAGGGGTTCAACACGTATGTGAAGAATACAAGGATGACTAGAGTGAGAGTAGGACTGATCAGGGATAAGAGAGGAAACGTGCCACAGGAGTAGTGCCAGATGTTTGGAGGGTGGCAAATGTTGTTCCTTTGTTTAAAAAAGGGAGTAGGGATAACCCTGGGAATTACAGACCAGTGAGTCTTACTTTAGTGGTGTGCAAATTACAAGAGAAGATTCGTAGAGACAGGATTTATGGGCATTTGGAGAAGCATAGGTTGATTAGGAACTGTCAGCATGGCTTTGTGAGGGGCAGGTTGCGCCTCACAAGCCTGATTGAATTCTTTGAGGATGTGACAAAGCACATTGATGAAGGTAGAGCAGTGGATGTGGTGTACATGGATTTTAGTAAGATGTTTGATAAGGTTCCTCATGGAAGGCTCATTCACAAAGTGAGGAGGCATGGGATCCAGGGACACTTGGCTGTGTGGATTCAGAATTGTTTCGCTCATAGAAGACAGAGGGTGATGGTAGATGGAGCATATTCTGCCTGGAGCTCGTGACCAGTGGTGTTCTGCAAGGATCTGTTCTGCGACACCTGCTCTTTGTGATTTTATATAAATGACTTGGATGAGGATGTGGAAGGGTGGGTTAGTAAGCTTGCTGATGATACAAAGGTTGGTGGTGTTGTGGATAGTGTCGAAAGTTGCTGTAGGTTACAACAGGACATTGATAGGCTGCAGACCTGGGCTGAGAAGTGGCAGATTGAGTTCAACCCAGAAAAGTGTGGAGTGATACACTTTGGAAGATTGAATTTGAAGGCAGAATACAAGGTTAATGGCAGGACTTTTAGCAGTGTGGAGGAACAGAGGGATCTTGGGGTCCCCATCCATAGATCCCTCAAGGTAGCCGCGCAGGTCAATAGGGTTGTTAACAAGGCGTATGGTGTGTTGGCCTTCATTAGTCAGGGTATTAAGTTCAAGAGCTGCAAGGTAATGTTGTAGCTCTATAGAACTCTGGTTAGACCACACTTGGAGTATTGTGTTCAGTTCTGGATGCCTCATTATAGGAAGGATGTGGAAGCTCTAAAGAAGGTGCAGAGAAGATTTACCAGGATGCTGCCTGGATTGGAGAGCATGTCTTACGAGGATAGGTTGAGAGAGCTGGGGATTTTGTCTTTGAAGAGAAGGAGGATGAGAGGTGACTTGATAGAGGTGTACAAGATGATAAGAGGCATAGATCAAGTGGACAGTCAGAGACTTTTTCCCAGGGTGAAAATGGCTAACATGAGGGGGCATAATTTTAAGGTGATTGGAGGAAGATATAAGGGGGATGTCAGAAGTAAATTTCTTACACAGAGAGTGGTGGGTGTGTGGAACGCAATGCCAGCAGAGGTTGTGGGGGCAGATACATTAGGGACATTTAAGAAACTCTTAGATAGCCACATGAATGATAGAGAAATGGAGGGCTCTGTGGGAGGGGTAAGATAGATCGTAGAGCAGGATAAAATGTTGGTAGAACATTGTGAGCCAAAGGGCCTGTACTGTGCTGGAATGTTCTATGTTCAATGAATCTTATTGAAACCTACTGAATATTGAAAGGCCTGGAGAGAGTGGACGTGGAGAGGATGTTTCCAGTGGTGGGAGATTCTAGGACCAGAGGGCACTGCCTCAGAATAAAAAGATGGCCCTTTAGAACGGATATGAGGAGGAATTTCTTCAGCCAGAGGGTGGTGAATCTGTGGAACACATTGCCACAGATGGCTGTGGAGGCCAAGTCATGGGCATATTTTAAGTGGAAGTTAGTAGCTTCCTGATTGGTCAGGGTGTCAAATGTTACGGGGAGAATGCAGGAGAATGGGGTTGAGAGGGAAAAATAAATCAGCCATAATCAAATTCTGCTCCCATGTGTTATGGTCAATAATCTGTTATCCAAGGGTGGTGACGTGTAAAAGGTTATGGCTGTCATGTGACTGTGACAACACTGACCCCTCTGGCTGGGATGACACCACTGAGCACATGGCCAAAAGCGACACCACCGTCAATCAAGGTTTGGCTCCACCCCATTAGGTAAACACCTGTGTCCTCGCTGGACCACCCAGCCCCCCAGCAGTATAAAAGTGCTGCATCTTTGGTTCTCTCTCTCCCCGAGGATGTTGAGATAAGCTGTGCACTACTTCAGGGCAGTTACTTAAGGACTCCCGAGACCAAAGAGCCAATGTTTGTCCAGAATCACGGTGTTCAAACATTATATTGTTTATTCCTTGATCATTTGTAACCAGTTATTGTGTGTGTGTGTGTGTGTGTGTGTGTGTGTGTGTGTACGTTCCTCACTCCCTGTTATGATTCCCTTCACGTTCGTGATCTCCTGCTTGAGAATGTGCATTTGTTCGTTTCCATTCTGTTCCTGTGTCTGTCTTTGTAAATAAAAATTCTCCTTTTTGAAGTACAAAGACTGTGTCCAGATCTCTATCTTTAAGATCCTAAAGAACCTTTCTCACAACAGGTGGATGAAAGGTTGTCAGCTGATGAGGTCTGCAAGTATGGACATCTGCTAAACCTTTCTTTCTGGCATCTAGACAGTAAAATGCATCTAATTTTATTCCTGGAACAGCCTTGTATCAGTATCTTGCTTTATGATTTTTGGGCTCACCTTGAATAAAATTGTCACTTGAAATGCAGCTGAGTTTCTTTCAATTCTGGGTCAATTCTGGGAAGGAAAGATGGATAGATCTCACAGAACCTGCAACGAACTGTCCCGAGTCAGGTACTGGGATGGTACTGACTTGTAATTTGGCAAAAACAGACAGGCTGGGAAACTCAACATGAACTCAGTTACACTGTAGGATTGGTCACAGAGACAAGGGTATATTTCACATTTGCTCAATTAAATTTATATACCCAGGATCCTATACTTTCCTGATTTTTGCCATGAATTAATTCTGAACCGATTCCAGAGTTTCCTCTCACCCTGCTCCATCTGGGAGTCCAGTCCTACTGTCAATTACTGTTTGAGGAGTTTCCTCACCAAACTCTACAGATTCATTGTAAATAACTTAAACCTGTAATAGTGTCTTTCACTTCCTTTTTAATTTGAATCCATATTACGGACATCATTTCCCTGCCCTTCACTCTTTCATCACTCTGTGTCAGACTTCTCAATGAGTCAGGAAGTTGTGGTCCAAACTATTTCAGCATATCATCCTGTTAGATTATGGCGTTGCTTTCAGACTCATCATTTGACCAGACTTTTCCTCACCTGCCATCATCTCCTTCTATGACCTGGTGTCTGATTTGTGCTCCTGTGAAGCACCTTGTGATGATTTGCAATATTAAAGTCTGTCTGTAAATGCAAGTAGTTGCTGTCGGGTGAAACTGCCCAATTCTTTTGCACTGCAGGCCAACCATGGACACAGATAAGCCAACCATGGACACAATAGTCCTTGATGATGAACAGGGGCTGAGGCACAAGGAAGTCACTTTTAATATTGCAATGTGCAAGAGAGTAGGAAATAAAAATCAGAAAACAGCGAGGCAGGCAGTGGAAGAACAGAAATCCCTGATGATTCAGGTCTACGTTCCCCCTCAGATTGGAAGGAAATCACACCAAAGGGTATTAAGTTAAATGACATGGCAGGCAAGGGAGAAGAGCAGGTTTTCAATCCCTGGCAGCTTTATACAGGGGAAAGCAGCAAAGTGGTGGGGAGAAGGAGAGAGAGTCAGGCCATGGAGAGAGGAAAGAAAGAACAAGATGGAGAGAGAATGGGTCAGATATAATGAGTCTGAAAGGGAGAAGACAAGAGAGACTGACCAAGAGAACACAGAACAGCACTGGACAAGCCAATCGGCTCATGAAGTTGTGCCGATCATGATGCCAATTGAAACTAAGTGTCTTCCTCCTGTGTATCATCCATATCCCTCCATTCCCTTCATATTCATTTATTTATCTATAGCCACCACCAAAAGCTCCACCAAACTGCCTGCTTCCACTCCTACCCCTGCTAACCCACTCCAGGCACCTGCCACTCTCTGCATAAAAAACTTGCCCCTCCTGTCACCTTTCAACTTCCCCCTCTAACTTTAAAAGCACGTCCTCTGGGGTTTTATGTTTCTACCCTGGGGAACAGATTCTGACTGTCAACCTTGTCTCTGCCTCTCATAACTTTAAAAACCTTCATCAGGTCTCCCCTCAGCCTCTGATGCTTGAGGGAGAACAACCAAAGTTTGTCCAACCTTTCCTTATAGCTCATAGCCTCTAATCAGCCAGCGTCCTGGTAAACCTCTTCTGCACCCTCTCCACAGTCTCTGCATCCTTCCTGTAATGAGGCAACCAGAACTACACACAATGCTCCAAGTGTTGTGCAAAGGTTCCATAAAACGTCCTTTATATCCTGTTGCAAAGCTCTGCCCTGGCAGTGAGTTACTAACTAATGAATGAATACCCCGTCCTTTCCCTGTCTGTCACTTTCCCTGCAACATATTCATCTGAAGAGCTCCTGCAGTGGAATCCTCCTGTGCACTACGTCACCCACACCCTCCAGCAGCCAGTTTGACTGAAGCCTCAATATTTTGAGGTTCCTCTGACCCCCGTGGTTGCAGATTATTATTGCAAGGCAATAAATTCTTTGTCAAATTAGTTTCAGTCCAAATTGGAAACTGGGCTACAACAGGCAGAATGAAATCATCACCGAGGCAGAAATAACTGCACATGTTACAAATCAGAAATAAAATTCATGGTAATATGGTTCAGGCAGTATCCGTGGAGGGAGAAACAGATTAATATCTCGTCAAAGCCTTGCACCAGAAAGGAGGAAGTTAGAGATTTAATAAACAAGGAGAGTAGCGGGAAAACATCCCTTCTCACTGTTACCTTGACTCTCCACAGTGACCAGGAGCCCATGTGAATAAGTTGAAACGGGCACTGTTTCCCCATCTCCTTTGATAACATTTGCTCTACTGAAATAAACACTTCCCCTGAACAAAGACACTAATTACAGTTTATGTGGCTGTGACAAAGTATACTTCGAGTATATTTCACCGGTTAATTGGGTTTTAAATGTTTGTCCATTCCAGTCTCTTCTGCCTTCTCTCCAGTGTTGTCCAGTTGAGTCAGGTCACAATTATCTCTTTCAATGGTGTAGGAGCAAATGGAAAGGCCATGCGGAGTTGGTGTTCGAAATAACGGGCAATTTATTAAAACTGGTGCACACCAGGAGACCACTCAAAGCTGATCTACCCGAGTGTGAATTTGGTGCAGCTTTTACATTCTCAGCTGACAAGATTACTCAGAAACTTCATTAACAGCAAAACCAGGTTTGGATAACAGAATGGTGGTTACAGAAAGACTGAAGTAACAGACTAGGTCTTGGTTACAGAATGAAATTATCCACTTAGTTAATAACTCCAATTTTCTATTACAACAATGGGTGCCCGCGATAACATAATTGATGGAGTTGCTGAAACTTGGGTATCATCACTGCCTTCTCTCCAGTATCGTTTAGCTGAGTGGGCTCACACTTACCTCTTTAGCTGGTTAGCCACAGGAACACTTACAAGGGTTTCTCTTCTCTCTCTGCACTGTTCCCTGCACAGATAGCTTGATACAGCACAGAAACAGGCCCCTCATTTCACACCAACCATTAACCACCCATTTACATTAATCCTACATTAATTCCATTATTTTGATTCTCCCCATATTCTCATCAATCCCCCCTCCCCACCCCAAGATTTACTCCTCACCTACACTGATATTTGCATCGTCAAAAGCCACGGGCACGGTGCTGGTAGACTGAGGGTAGCGAATGTTGTACCTTTACTTAAGAAAAGCAGAAAAGGAAAACCTGGGAACTATAGAGCAGTAAGTCTAATGTCTGTGGTAGGTGGGTTACTGGAGAGGATTCGGAGGGATAAGGTAGATATGCATCTGGAAAGACAGCGGTTCATTAGGGGTAGTCAGCATGGCTTAGTGTGTGGGAGATGATGTCTTACCCACTTGACTGAGATTTTTGAGGGTGTGACCAAGGTGGTCGATGAGGATGGAACAGTAGACGTGGTCTATATGAACTTTGGTCAGACCTTGGATAAGGTTCCAGGTTCTAGGCTACTCGGGAAGATCAGATCGAATGGAATCCAGCGAGAGCTGGCTGATTGAATATACAATTGGCTTGATGGAAGGAAGCAGAGGGTGATGGTGGAAGGTCGTTTCTCGGACTGGAGGACCGTGACAAGTGGTGTGCCTCAGGGGTCAGTGCTGGCACCTTTGTTGTTTGACATGTCTATCAACAATTTGGACAAGAATGTACAAGGCACGGTTTGAGAGTTTGCAGTTGCCATTGAAACAAGTGGTACACTGGACAGTGAAGGTTATCAAAAATTACAGGGGATCTTGATTAGCTGAGCAAGTGGCCAAGGAATGGCAAATGGAGTTTGATTCAGTTAAGTGTGAGGTGTTACAATTTGGCAAGTTAATTCAAGGTAGGACTTTCAGAGTGAATGGCACTGTCCTGGGGATTGTTGTAGAACAGAGGGACCTTGGAGTTTAAGTACATGGTTCGCTGAAAGTGGAGTCACAGCTAAACAGGGTGGTGAAGAAAGCTTTTGGCATGCTGGCCTTCATCAGTCAGGACATTAGATATAAAAGTTGGGAGGACTTGGTGCAGTTGGACAAGCCACTGGTGAGTCCGCGCTTGGAGTACTGTATTCAGTTTTGGTCGCCCTGCTATAGGAAGGATGTTATTAAACTGGGAATAGTGCAGAAAAGATTTCCAAGAATATTGCCATGACTTGAGCAACTGAGTTACAGGGAGAGGTTGGACAGGCTAGGACATTATTCCTTTGAACATAGGACACAGAGCTGATATCATAGAGATATCTAAAGTCATGAAGGGCACAGATAGTGTGAATGCACACAGTCTTTTTCCTGAGGCTGGGGAATCAATAACTAGAGTACATAGGTTTAAGGTGAGAGGGGAAACATTTAATAGAAATGTGAGGGGCAGCTGTTAGATACCACCCTTTGTGCAGAAACAAAGTGGAATGAGCTGCCACAGGGAGTGCTCGAGTCAGGTACAATAACTACTTTAAAAGACAGTTGGACAGGTACACAGACAGAAAAAAGTGTAGATGGTCATTAGCCAAATTCTGGCAATGGGACTAGCTTGGATGAGCATCTTGGTCGACATGGATGAGTTGGGCCGAAGGGCCTGTTTCTATGCTCTGTGACCGCACAATAAGAGCAATCTACAGCAGCCAGCTAACCTACCAACAAGCATGTCTTTGGGAAGTGGGAGGCACCACATTTCAATGAGGCAAATGCATCTGAAGAACTCCCGCATTATTCGGACCTCCTGGTGCAGTGGAATCCTCCTGTGCACTGCGTCACCCACACCCTCCAGCAGCCCCCGTCTGGCTGTTACACTGACACCCGGTGGCTGTCGGTGACGATTACAGCAGCAAGTTTGACTGAAGCCTCAATATTTGGAGGTTCCTCTGACCCCCACTGGTTGCAGCTTATTATTGCAAGGCACCAAATTCTTTCCATCAAATTAGAATCTCAGCTACAGCAGGCAGAATGAAATCATCACCAGAGCAAAAACAACTGCCCATGTTGAAGATCAGAAATAAAACCTTCTGAAAATGCTGGACAGGCAGTATCTGTGGAGAGAGAAACAAATATCTCAAGTCAAAGCCTTTCACCAGAGCTGAGGAATTTCCAGATTTAATAGTTGAAAAACAAGGACAGTAGCAGAAAACATTCCATCTCACTGTGACCTCCACTCTCCACGGTGACCAGGAAGCCAGGTGAATAAATTCATACAGGCACTGTTACCACATCTCTCTTAATAAAATTTGCTTGGCAGAACTGAACAATTCCCCTGACCAGAGACACTGTTTACATTCTATGACTGTGATAAAGTTTATCCGTGCATCCTCGACCAATCAATAAAGTTTGAAATGTCTGTCCATACCAGTCTCTTCTGATCTCTCTCTACTGTCATCTAACTAAGTGGGGCTACAGTCGCCTCTTTTGATGGTTAGCCAAAGAAACATACACTGGCTTCCCTTCTCTGACTGCATGTTCCATTCAGAGATGCAGTGATAGAGTGATACAGCACAGAAACAGGCCCTTCAGCCCAGAGTCCACACCGACCATCAACCACCCATCTGCACTAATTCTACATTAATCCCATTAATTCTCCTCAATTTACTTCCCGCTCCCTGCCCATCCCCCAGAACTCCCCAGTGACACACTAAGGGCAATTTACAGCAGCCTATTAACTTACCAACAAGCACATCTTTGGGACGTGGCAGGAAACCAGCACACATGGGGGAATCCCATGTGATTACAGGGAGAATGTGCAAACTCCACACAGTCAGGGCCAAACAGATAAACCATTAAAAAGGCAATCTTCAACCACCCTTTCCACGTGGAAGTATTTCAAAACTTCCTCAGAAAGGTTTGTGTCTAGTTTTTTAGTCTGTACGCCCTGTGAACGACAGCACTTCCGTCGTGTGCTGAAGGGCCATTCGAGATGGAGAAGGAAATTGCTGGCCTTGGTGGTGATGCCTACCTCTGTTGCAGCATAAAACCTTTAAAAGTCACTGGGATCCTTGTAATCACCCGTGGTCACTGGCTATCCATGTAATTCCTCTGAACATCAGTGTCCTGCTGCAGTGGAGCTGATCCGCAGGACAACAGGGAAATTCCTCAACCCACATCACCTTCACGACAGAACCAATGTCCACACTCTCGTCATTGGTTCTTTGCACTTTGTTGATAAGCTGGCAGGAGCGGCAATGACAGATGATCCAACTGGTTCAAATGAGGGTGAGGGATGGAACAATAGGCGTGCTTGATGGTGGTGTAGCAGTGGTCCAGAGTGTTAACCCCCACGTGGGGCAGGAGACATGCTTATGAATTTGGGGAGTACGTTCCTGAAGTTTGTTTCATCAAAGTCATCGGCAATAATGAAACGGGCATCAGGGTTTGCCGTCTCAAGAGTTGATGGGCTAGTATAGTTTGTCCAGTGGCACCTTGGCATTTACTTGACGTGGAATGTAGACCGCCGTCAAGATGGAAGAGGTGAATTGCCTTGGTAGGTAAAATGGACGGCATTTTATGAACAGATATTCCAGGTCAGAGGAGCAGAATTGAGCTGAGACCGTCACATCAATGCACCACAAAGCATTGGTCATCAAGCAGATATTGCCAGTTTCTGCCTTGCCTGAGGATACCATACAGAGATAATTAGAGGAAACCCTCAAGTTGTACAGCAGGGTCAGGTGAGTTGTAGATGAGCCAGTTTCAGCTAAACAAAGAACACACCAGTTCCCGATCTCCCTTTGGAATTGCAGCCTTACTCTGAGCTCGGAGCCTGTTTTCGAGTGATTGGACATCGGCTGGAAGTATGCTAGGGAGGGGAGGAACTAAAATTCCCATCACTTCAGCCACGCCTGGATCATCCCTGTACCCGACTGCCAGGCTTCCACGTTCGTCATTATTCACAGCCGTGCTCGTAGCATTGAATGGAATAAAGATCGGTAGTTCCGAGAGTTCCTTTGATTTCAGCCCTGGAACTAATGACTTTCTTAGTACTGGATTTGACAGATAATAAGGAAAAACGATCACAGAAGGCACCATTTTGTTTTGTATTCACTGACTCACTCCTCTGCACCCACCTTTTCTTTCTCTCTCACTCTCACTCTATCAACACAGAACAGTACAGCACAGGAATAGGCCCTTCAGCCCACGATGTCTGTACTGAACACAATGCCAAATTAAACTAAATCTCTTCTGTCTCCACATGATGCATATCCCTCCATTCCCTGTATATTCATATGTCATCTAACAGCCTCTTAAATGCCACTGTTGCATCTGCTTCCACCACTACCTCTGGCAGTCCATCCCACACACCTAACATCCATTGCGTTTTCAAAAAAAAGCTTGCCCCACACACCTCCTTAATACTTTTCCCTACTCACCTCAAATGGATGTCCTTTAGTACTTGCCATTGCTCCCCTGATAAAAAGATTCTGACTATCTACTCTATCTACTCCTCTCCGTTGGTTTTATAAAGTTGTGCCAGGTCTCCCCTCAACCTCCAACGCTTCAGAGAAAACGACCCAAGTTTGTCCAACCTCTCCTTGTAGCTCATACCCTCTTAATTCAGGCAGCATCCTGGTAAATCTCTTCTGTACCAGAGCCTCCACATCCTCCCTGCAATGGGGCAAACAGAATTGCACACAATACCCCAAGTGCAGCCTAACCAAAGTTTTATAAAACAGCAACGTGACTTCCTTAATCTTATACTCAATGCCAGGATCAATGAAGGCAAGCATCCATGTGCCTTCATTACCACTATATCTACTTGTGTGGCCTCTTTCAGAGATCTATGGACGTGAACCCCAAGATCCCTCTGCACAGTTCTGCCATTAACTTTACACTTTCCCTTTATGTTTGATCTCCCGAAATGCAACACCTCACACTTGCCCAGATGAAACTCGATCTGCCAATTCTCCACCCACATCTGTAACTGATTTATATCCTGCTGTGTCCTTTGACAGTCCTCTACACCGTCCACAACTGCATAAACTTTGTGTTGTCTACAAACTTACTTTCCCACTCATCTACATTTTCATCTCAGTCATTTCTAGACATCACAAATAACAGAGGTCCCAGCAATGATCCCCGCGACTAACCACTGGTCACGGACTTCCAGCCAGAATAACACCCTTCCACCGCCATTCTCTGTCTTATGTGGGCAGCCAATTCTGAATCCAACCTCTCAAGTCACCGTGGATCCCATGCATCTTAACTTCTGGATCAGCCTACCATGAGTGAACTGGTCAAATGCCTTACTAAAGTGCATGTAGACAACATCCATTGTCCGACTCTCATCGATAACAATCGTCACCTGTCGTAAATCCTATCGTGAATCACCACACGTAAATCCTATCGCTAAGAATCCTCTCTAGTGGCATCCCTACCACTGATGTGAGGCTCACTGGCCTATAAATTCCTAGATTATCCCTATTTCCCTTCTTGAACAAAGGAACAACATTGGCTACTTTTCATTTGTTTGGGACGTCACCTGTTGCTAGTGAGGATGCAAAGATCTTTGTCAAGGCCCCTGCAATCTCCTTTCTTGCCTCTTTCAAAAGTCCAGGACATATTCCATTGGGTGCTGGGAACTTATCCAACTTAATGCTCCTCAAAAGACCCAGTGCCACCTCCTCCTTGATCTCAAAATGCCCTCGTGCATTCCAAAGCCTCACCCTAATCTTGCTATCCTCCATGTCCTTCTCCTGGGTGAATAGTGAGACAAAGTACTTATTTATTAACTCGCTGACATCCTCTGACTCCAAGCATAAATTCCCTCCTTTATTCATGAGTTGATCCCACCCTCTCCCTAATTATCCTCTTGTTTGTAATGAAAGTGTAAAATGCCTTGAGATTCTCTTTAATCCCACTCACCAAGGACATTTCAC